>NC_135489.1:79552947-79827947 GCF_052094955.1 Ictidomys tridecemlineatus | reverse complement strand
CTATACCTGATTTCCTTGTGGGAAGGTTTTTAAAAATGCTTTCAATTTCACTAATATATCCATTTTTCCACTTTCTTTGTACTATTCATATTATCTTTTTTTTCTCTCCTTGTTTATATAGACATGTCCATTTCATCTAAAATTTCAAATTTGCTGATTGAATTTATGCATATTATCCAGTTTCATTTCTTCAGATATCAGTTTCATTTCTATCTTTTTATCTCATTATGATTTTTTTCTTGCTTCTTTCTCATTGATTTTACTTGTTCAAGCAATTAAATGTATTTTTTGATAAACAAACATTTGATTAATTATCTGTATTATTTTCTTTTATATTATTAAATTCATATTATTTTTATACTATTCTTGTTAAATTTGCTTATCTTTCCTTTAACATTTTGAAACAAATGTTTACTAAATTTTAGCTTTTTCTATTTTCAGATAATACATGTTTTAAAGCTTCAGGCTCCCTCTAAAACACAGTTTCCATGCATCTCAAGTTTTGATATATCATATTCTAATACAGTATATGTGAAATTTTTTAAGTTTCATTGTGATCTCTGTCTTAGGAACATACCATACTTAAAAGCATTTTCTTTTTAAAACATAAAATATCTTTTGCTTTTAATATTTGGCTTTACTTCACTCTGTACTCACAAAATGTTTTTATTTTATTCTTTGGAAATCTGTTAAGACTTTTTTTTGAAGTGCCAGTCATTTCATTTAAATGTACAATGTGTGAGTGAAAAGATTAGGTATTTGAGGAAGACCAATAGAGTGAAGAAAGAGCCTCAAGAGTAAGAGAGGAGGGGAGGGCACTGGAAATCCTGGGGCTAAAATTCTACAAGATCATACTATGTCCATGCATGGACATACTGCAATGGATCTCATTTTTATATGAAAATAATGAATAATAATAATAATAATAATAATAATTGATCTGTATAGTACAGCAAGTGGATCATGTGGAGAGAGGAAGAGAGGGAAAGGAAAGGTATTAAAGAATGAGATTGATTAAATTATGTTATGTGCATGTGCAAATAAAGAATAATAAATACAACTGTTGTGTATACTATAATGAACCTAAAACATCATAATGAATTTTAAAAATAGGTATTCTATAGATTTAGAATCCAACATAAACGTTATTAGGTAAAGTTTGATGTTCAGGTTACCTGATTTTGCAGTATCTTGATTTGACATTATTTTGCTACTCATACCTTACTACATAATATGTGCTAGAACCTTCTACTCTGAGAGCAAAGTTAACAATATCCCCCCATACATAATCAATGTTTAGTATGTAAATTCAGGCTAACATATAGTTGCATAAAATTATGTTTTGCTTTACTTAATCAGTACATCAAACACCTCATAACATTTATTTCTATCTGTACTAATTATTTTTATCTCAAAATCTACATTTTTTATGTCACTATCTTTAGAACTTTCTTTTGATTAGCTTTTGTGTCTTTCCTTTAGATTAAAAATGCCAAAGAGGATACAGCTAGGTTTTTGTTTCTATCTTGTTGGATTACTTGTATCTTTTAACTGAAAAGATTACTGCATTTATGTTTACCATAATCACAACTATTTCAAATATTGAATTGATGAGATTTACACTCCATTTACTCCTTTTTGTCCTATGTGGCTTACCATTATTTTTTTCTTCCTTTTTTCTTAATTTTTATATCATCATGGTTGTATCTATTATTTAGAAAGCTATGCACTCTTTTATTGCTCTTTCAGGTGCTACCCTAGTAATTATAGACTGGACTCACAAAGTCAATCATTCTCTACACATCTTTCTTCTTTTTTCTATTTCCTCATATTTTATTGGCACAGTATAGTTGTACAGATTGATGGGATTTGTTGTTATATATTCATACATGCACACAATCTAAAAATACAATTTGGCCAATTGTCATTCCCCAGTATTTTCCTCCTACCTCTGTGCTTCTTACCTCTTGGTCTTTTCTTTCTCAACTGATCTCCCTTTGAATTTTAAGAAATCCACCCCAATCTTCATTTACCTTTTTCCTCTCTAGCTTCTTCATATGAGAGAAAACACGGGACCCATAACCTTCTGAGTTGGACTTGTTTTGCTTAACATGATTGTCTCTAGTTCCATCCTTCTTATTCTTAAATGATAGAAATGCATTATAAAACTTATTTAAATATATCCCCCTTCTGACTTATACATCAATGTTGTAGAGTTCACTAATTTATTTACATATATATAAAAATTCTTGAAAGGGGCAGTGACACATGCCCGTAATCCCAGCGGCTCCAGCAGCTGAGGCAGGAGAATCACAAGTTCAAAGCCAGAATCAGCAACAGCAAGGCACTAAGCAGTTCTGTGAGACCCTATCTCTAAATAAAATACAAAATAGGGCTGGGGATATGGCTCAATGGTTGAGTGGCCCTGAGTTCAATCCCCAATGCTCCTTCTCTCCCAGATAAAATTCTTAAGCAATAATAATAATACCTTTAAGCAGTCAATATTCATTTATTCTGAATAGAATATTTATTCTTTTTTATTGATTTTCAGTGCTATCAGCATCTCCAAGCTGCTCTGTGGAGTCACATTTCTTCCTAAAACCTACTGTAAGCATTTTCTGTAGGGTAAATAATTCATTAATAAATTCCCCCCTTTTTGTCCATCTTAAAAACCTATTTTTCCATCACTTTAGAAGAATATTTCATTTGATATAGAGTCCAATGATGTAAGTTTTCACTGCAAGTGTTATAAAGCTTCACTTAATTTTTTAGCTTGGACATCTGCTAACAATCTAACTGCTCTTCCTTGAAAGGAGGTTGACTCCATTGCATATTTGTCCTCAGTATGTTACATTTTCACTGTAATGTGCCTAAGTAGCTATTTAACTTATATCAGGCAAAACTACCATAACAATTTAGTGTGTATTCTCCATGGGAAGTTTACATGTAGTCTGGGCAATTGAATTTAATTTGCATTCTCATGAGCTCTCCTCAGGTTATCTTCTTCATGACAATGAGAATATTATACAATGTCCTTCCTTAACTCTTATACTACATTTTTATACAGTATTTTTTGATATTAATGTAGCCATATCTTTTCTTTTTGAAAAAAAAGATGCTCATTATGTACATAGAATATCTTTTTCCATCCTTTCACTTTTAGCTTAGATCTAAAGTAAAGTTTTGCAGATTGAAAATCCTTGTATTTTGACTGGAAAGCTTAATCCATTTACAATTAAGGTAGTTAAGCAAAAAAAAAATGATAGGAAAAAACTTACTTTTGCAATTCTGCTATTTGTTTCATTTTATTTCACAGATCTGTTGTTCTTTTTCTCCATTACTGCATTTCTTGGTGTTTAGTTGATTTTTGGAGGTGGTGGGTAAGGACATATTTTGATTCTTTTCTCATTTCCTTTTGTATAATTCTATAAATATTTTCTTTGTAGTGTGTGATAGATAATTGTATGTATCACCTTTACTGGCTACAGTGTGCTAAATGTTTGGTTAAACATTATTCTTTGCATGTTAGGGTGACTTGGATGAGACTAATATTTTAATTGATACACAGAGTAGATTTTTCTCCCTAATTATAAGTAAAAAGAAATTTACAGGAATTTGATAAGTGATCTATTATTTAATGAATCTAAGAAGACATAATTCTTAGCAGGTGAAATAATTGGGCTTCTTAGCATTTTCTACTTCCTAATAGGTCTGTCATCAAATAAAATATATAAAATTTTAGAATTCCTCAGTTCACAGACTCCATAAGAAGGTCCACAGACCTTGATATTATCTTAAACAATACAAAATAATAAGGCTAAGTAAATTTTACACAATTATACTTTAATTTAGGAAACAAAATAAAAATTTAAATAACATAATGAATTCATAAGACTTTTACCAGAAGTGAAAGAGTTTTATTTATATTTCAAATTATTCTGTGTTTCAATTTATTCAAATGAATCACACTTCTTTCAGGAAATTAATGGTGCTGAAGTTTTCTGTGGATTGTGGCACATAAAATAATTTTCTTGAAGAGTTATGTGACATATTTTCTAATAAAACTTTTTATTTCATATGAAATTGACAGACCTGTAAAGTAATAATGTAAATTAGCAAAATACTCCAAAGTAGACATTCACTGGGATCAGAATTAAATTTATGTGTAAAGGAAACCACAAAATGACTTACATTTTACCATACATCTTGAAGTATTCATTAGAATACATTTTCATACCTTTAATATTTGTTTCACATTATAGACACAATCATTTTGAAAATTGCCATTTTGAGTACTTTTTCATATTATGTATTTTATTAAATGTTAATATAATTGCCAAGTAAATGAACTAAAAAAATTGTTCAGAGAAAAGAAGACATATTTGAGATTTTGTGTATACATTTCATTAAATTTTAAAGAAAGATGAAAATGTGCACATTTCTATGTTATTATAGGATTGAAAAATATGGATATGCATATCTTCTATTGCTAAAGGCTTTATTATGTATGGGCACTCCTATTTAGAAATGAAAATTATAGAATGAAATAAATTCATAAAAAAAATCATATCTCTTCCACACAGATTGTAAGAGGCATGGTTGGGAGCAAATAAAGTATATGTATACACACACAAACACATATATTACTCTAAGAATCAGAGAAATTTTATTAATTATTTATTTTCTACTTAAGACTAGAAGAGCAATTGCCATTTTTTAAAATTTAACACTAATAAGTCAGTATTTAAATAGTCAGAGATGATACCCCTGTAAAGATTGTTCTCCTTCTTTTTCATGCACTTACAACAAAATTATAACCAGAGTAAGCAACATTAATCTCTCTGGAAAGGCAATTCTCAGTATAGATTGAACAATATCATATGTTTAACATATGTATTCTGGGTATTCTAACGTAAATAATATTGATAAAATACTTTCAAGGAGGAAAGGGGAACATGAACAAGTTTAAGGAGGTGTATAAAAATTATCTTTAAATAGTCTTATTGTTATATGTGATGACTACTATGCATGTGTTCAATAAAATAAGATAAAAATATGCATTTTAATTAAGTACAAATTTCTAGAACTTTATAATACCTAAAACACGGAATAAAAGGGGCAATAGTGTCTAGGCATCTTTGTCTTGTTACAATCACTAAGGAAATTTTTCAACTTTTCACCATTTAAGATAATGTTATCTGTTAGTTTTCCATAAATGCCCTTCAGCAGGTTGGTTAAGTTCCCTTTTACTCCTAGTTTAATGGATGTTTTTTTTTTTTTTATGAAAGAGTGTTAGATTTTGTAAAGTGCTTTTTCTACATTAAGGTGCTCCATTTTCCTTCTGAATAATATTTAGGTAATATATTTTACTGAATTGTCTCTGTGCCTGGCACAGTGGCACACACCTGTAATCCCAGCAGCTCAGGAGACTGAGGCAAGAGGATTGCAAGTTCAAATCCAGCCTCAGAAATTTAGTGAGATCCTAAGCAACTTAGTAAGAATTTGACCCTGTGTCAAAAATTTAAAAATTTAAAAAGGGAGGTGGGGAGCTGGGGATGAGACTCAGTGGTTAAATTCTCCTGTGTTCAATCCTGGACTTGGTGGTAAATGCCTATAATCCCAGAAGCTCAAGAGGATTTTGAGTTCAAAGCCAGCCTCAGCAAAAGTGGGGATCTAAGCAACTCAGTGAGACCCTGTCTCTAGGAAAAAAAAAAACACAAAAAAAACAAAAACAAAAAACAAATACAAAGTAGGGTTGGCAATGTGGTCAAATGCCCCTGATACTCCAGTTTAATCCCTGGTACTCCCTCCCCCCCAAAAAAGAACAAAGAATGAAACAATGAAGAAAGAAGGAAAAAAAGAAATTTCCTCTGTTCAGTTAGCTTAATGGTGATCTAATGATTGAATAGAGTCCTTAAATGCCTAAAACTAATAAGTGCCTTCAACTTTTCCAAGGAGCTTGTTTGTACCTGTTGGAGCATGCCCTTAACACTCAGACAGGCAGTTTTCAATTCTGCCTTAGCCTTTGCTTCCTTTTTGTGCCATCTCAAGTTTCTCATATGTGAAAGTTTAGGGACTTCTCTGTCTTTCTAGAGTATACTCACAGTCCTCAATATTTTATAGTCCTCCATAAGTGTGTGGCCTTCCGGATAGGATAATGTTAAAGCTTTTCAAAGCCCCCTTTTCCTCTTTAAGCCTTGTAACCTACTGATTCTTGCAAATTTACCCACATTTTAAAAAATCCTTAAATTGTTTTGATATATGCTCTTAGGGTAAATGGTATTTGCACTGGTGAGCTCAGAGCAAGGTCAACTAAAATAGCCTTGCAAAGTGAAGTTTTCCAAGGAAACACTGGTTAACTCAAGTAATGATGTTTTTTGGTTCCAGGACTTTTAAAGTTTTCTTCCATTTTCTGTTTCTTTCAATGATTGGCAGAATGCTATTCTTACAACAATTATGGGCTGTTGGTCTTCAAGACTATTGTAGAGCTTGGTAGTTTGTCCATGGATTAGGACATATTAAGATAACAGCAGAAATCCTTGTTCTTATGTAGGTTATTAAGTTTTTTGTTTGTTTTGTTTTCTTGAGTAGTGCTCCTTGGGTAGCTGAAAATCTTTGATTAATCTCTAGGTAGCTTATAAAGGGAATTTTTGACAATACTTGGTATGTTCTCTTTGCTTCTTTGGAGAAGTTTAAAAGATTTTTTTAAATGTGCTAACATCAATGATACACAGTAATCCTAAATGAAGGATACAGTGCATAAATAAATCTTCTAAAGCTATGTTTACCTATCATCTGTCAAGTATTACTGTGCATTTGGATCTAATGACTGACTGAGATCATTTCACTTATGTTCTATGAGCTGTTTACTTGTCCATATATAATAAGTAAAAGTGAATAAATAGATAAATTAGTTTCATTAACAAAATAAGCCTAAACAAATAAATGATGCAGCTTATTCATAAATTTCATCTCATGACAAATAATAGATTCTGTTCAGATAATTTCATTGCATATATGATTTTTTCATTAATTTCCTGGAGTCAATTGAAAGTTTTAGAAATTTATTTTCTAGAAGATAACATAATGGACATATGATCAATTTGTGAGTTCAATTCAATGGTTTAAAATTTAAAATGTTTGCAGAAATAATCAGAATAGAATTTGATATATTTCAGCACAACGGTAAAAACAGATTCTTACTAAATTAATATATTTTGAATTAATTATGACACAGATATAATTTATTGCATCCAAATTATGATTCTCCACCTGTATAAAGTGAATTTGTTATTAAGATGTAAAATATATATTGTGTATATACAGACACAGAATGAGTGAATACCAGTTGTTTTATGACAAAAGTACTATGAAAGATATGTGTGTGTTTTCTTTTTTTCCTTTATTTGTAAATTTATTTTCTTAACTGGCATAATATTATACAGATTGAACATATTCAGACTGTGGCTCAGTGGTAGAGTACTTCCCTAGCATGTGTGAGGCCCTGAATTTAGTCTCAAAATACTGAAATAAAAATTGTACATATTAATGGAGTTCCAAAGTAATGTTTTAGATTCACATTTAAATAAAGAAAATTTAAAATTCTAAACATTCTGTTTAGAACTAAAATAAAATGGTTGTCTCTTACTTATTATCTTATCATGCCACTGTACCACACAATATTCTTCTTATGACAAAAAATAGTAGCTAAAATTAAATAAGAATCTTTATAAGTAAATAACTTCATTTAATATTGTGTGACTTACTTTGGCTTCAATCTCAGCAGAAAAAAAATATTTTCTTCAATCAACAATTACACAACTATTTATTTAAATACTATGTGTCAAGCATATTCTGGGAACAAGATGGTAAAAACAGACAAAAATTCCTGTCCCTAGGGAGGTTGTATTCATTCTATAGAAATAAACAATTAGCACAGTAAGTAAATATTGTAGAATATCAAAAGTGAAACAGGGAAATTAGGAGCATTAGCTTAGGTATAATACCTTGGCAATTAAAATAGAGTAAATCTTGAAAAAATAGAGTGAGAGTACCAGGAGCTATGAAAGAGTGGGTAGACTAACGACTAGAGAACAGAAAAAAGAATAAATAAGGTGTTTTCAAAGAAAATAAGGAGAAATGTATAGCAGTCTTAGAGTGACCAAATGTAGTAAGAGATGAAGTTTGACATAGCATAATGAAGAAACCAGTTGTAAAGCCAATGCCAAAAAGCAGGCGAAAGAGTGACAGTTTGAACCAAGATGGAGGAAATTGAGATATAAAAAGTGGATCAATTTGGTGTAAGTTTCCGTTATTTATCTACTTAAATATTTCAATGATGTCAGAGTCTAGCAGTCAGAAGGGAGTACTAATTATAGATATATCTTTGGAATTTAGGAGTATTTAAGTAGTATGTAAAATCATGAGAGTGGATGAGATCACCTAGGGCAGACAGAGAAAATTTAGAAGCTATAAAAGAAAATTTGAAAGGCAAATGAGATGAGACCAGTGGTAGAGAAGAAAAACAAAGATCATGACTCTTGGCATCCAAGTGAATAAAGCATTTCCAGAGAGGAGGGACTCTATGCATCAATTATTGTGAAGATCTGTAGTACAACAGTATCAAAGTGACCATCTGTCTCCTAAGTACACAAGTGAGGTATCTATAGTTACTCTTCTATTGAAAGATGTGACATGTACTAGCCCTTTGATAGCGATATGCTTAAATAAAACTTTGTTAAAACTTTGTTAAGAGTAAAAAACATGTTATTATTGTAAAAAAAGATGATTATTTTCACCAGCATCATTATGATCGCATGTTAATTATCTTTTAAAATAGTTACTAATATGATGATCCAATAGATAGATAGATAGATAAGATAGATAATATTTAGTACCTGATTTATTTTGGTATCTGTTGAATAAGTTGAATCCAAAAGTTTGAATCTCTGTAAAAGATAATAAACCATAGTAGATTCTGAGTTCTTCCAAGGGAAATAAACTGATGAAGAATATAAAATAATGTCACTGCATTTACCTTTAAGTATTGCACAGTGAAGAACTATGCTAACAACTACTAAGAGAGAAAAAAATATGTTCTGAAAAGGACTGCAAAATTATTTCCTTCTGGTCAAGAAAATTACCAGTTATGCAGTTTGACACAGTTCATAAAGATTTGCAGCAGAATGGTTTGCTTTCTCTCCTTTTGTTTATGCCATTTGAATTGGCCTTTGAGAAAATGAGGATGTAGTGAATAGAAGACATCTTTCCTTATCTCCAAGTTTTCCTTAAAAAAGACAAAGCTCAATTAACATTTTATAACACAGGAATGTCTTTTTACTCCATAGAATGTTTAGTGTGTCTACAATATGAGATAATAATCTACTGCATAGTATTTTTTGCTTTTTTGTTTTGGGAGGGAAACAATTAAGAAAGGATTTTTTTGAAATTTTCACTTTGTGACATTATAAGGCATAAAGGATTATTAGCAAGAGAAGAACCATAATGAATTTAGATATATAATTGTAACCCAGAAAATAATGTAGGAGCCCCCCTAAACTGGTGTTAATTGTGACAGCTGAAAATTGTCATCTAAATTCAGTTTAGGCTGAGTTTGTAGCTCAATGGTAGAGCACTTGCCTCACATGTGAGGCAATGGGTTTAATTCTCAGAACCACATATAAATAAATTAATAAATAAAATAAATTTCCATCAACAATTCAAAAAGTATTTAAAAAATAAATAAATTTAAGTTTACAAGTAAACTAACTCCCTTCCTTCTCTCCCTTTCTTACCCCTTTCTTACATCCTTCTTTCCTTCCATGTTTCTTTATTAAAAATAAGAGTGCAAATACAAAATCCTTCTTCCCTTTCTTACAAAGATAGTATATTTTATTCATTGTATACAATTTTTAACAAACAATGCATTGTGAATCTTTACATTCAGTACATAGATTGTTTCTTGACCTTCACTTTATATTTTTAATTAAAATGTATTATAATAAATACAAAACTACACAAGTGAAAATATATAAGTGATTGCTTAATGATGAACAAGTTATATAACAAGCATCAGATCAAGAAACAGGAACTTCCAGCTTCTAATAGTCCTTCCCACCATTCCAGTGAAGATAATGCCCACAGTAGATTAAGTACTATTCTGACCTCTGCCACTGTCAATTAATCTTCCTTGTTTTCATCTCTGTACAGAAGAGATTATATATTTTCTGTATTCTTATTTTGCTCAAAAATTTTTTGAGCATTCATCCATTTCATTTTTTGGTTCATACACATCTATCACTGTTATTAATGTATGAATATTTCATAACATATTGGTCCAAACTAATTTGGCTAATGTACAGTGTTTAGCTATTATGAAAATTGTCTTTAAAGTCCCTGCATGCTTGTTAGTTAATATAGACAAATACTTCTGTTGGCTATATAACTAGAGGTGATATTGCTAGATTATAGGGTATGTATATGCTTGATTGTAATAAATATTGCCAATTATTTATACTAATTTATATTCTCATTTATATGATATGAGAATTATAGTCACACCTTTATCTTCAACAACACTTGGTATTATCTGTTTTGAAAAAATATTTATTCTTTTGGATGAATAGTGATGTAGCATTGTGAGTTAACTTTGTGACAAATAAGATTTCAATTATTTTTATAATCCACTTGTTCATTTCCTTTGTGAAGTGTCTACTTAACTCCTTTGCCACTTTTTTATAGAGCAGTTTTCTATTTCTTATTGACTTTTTGGAGTTCATTATATAGTCTGGATATAAGACTTTGGTTGGATATGTGCATTGTAAATTTTGGCTCTAAACCTTAAGAGTTATATTTCTGCTCTTTTAATGTTATCTATTTTTTGACACAATACCTTTATTTTATTGATTTTTATGCAGTGCAGAGGATCAAACCAGTGCCTCACATGTGCTAGGCAAGAGCTCTACCAATGAGCCACAATCCCAGCCCCACAGTCCCTTTTTTGATGGATTTTCTTTTTTTATTGGTTGCTCAAACATTACAATGATCTTGACATATCATATTTCATACATGTGATTCAAGTGGGTTATGAATTCTTATTTTTACCACGTGAACAGATTGCAGAATCACGTTGGTTATACATCCACATTTATACATACTTCCATACTAATGTCTGTAGTATTCTGCTGCCTTTCCTATCCCCTTCTCTCTACCCCATCTACTGTAATTCATTTCTCTCTCTTTTTTTCCCTTTCCCCTAACATCCTCTTGTATGTAATTTTGTATAACAGTGAGGGTCTCCTTCCATTTCCATGCAATTCCCCTTCTCTCTCCCTTTCCCTCCCACCTCTCATCCCTGCTTAATGGTAACCTTCTTCTCATGCTCTTCCTCTCTGCTCTGTTTTGAGTCACTCTCCTTATATCAAAGAAGACATTTGGCATTTGTTTTTTAGGGATTGGCTAACTTCACTGAGCATAATCTTCTCTAATGCCATCCATTTCCCTGCAAATGCTATGATTTTGTTATTTTTGGGTGCTGAGTAATATTCAATTGTGTACAAATGCCACATTTTTTTATCCATTCATCTATTGAGAGGCATCTAGGTTGGTTCCACAATCTACTATTGTGAATTGTGCTGCTATGAACAGTGATGTAGCTGTATCCCTATAGTATGCTCTTTTTAGGTCTTTGGGGAACAGTCCAAGAAACGGAATATCTATGTCAAACGGTGGTTCCATTCACAGCTTTCCAAGGAATCTCCATACTGCTTTCCAAATTGGCTGCATCAATTTTCAGTCCCACCAGCAATGTACAAGTGTATCCTTTTCCCCACATCCTCGCCATCGCTTGTTGTTGTTTGACTTCATAATGGCTGCCATTCTTACTGGAGTTTGATGGTATCTTAGAGTGGTTTTAATTTGCATTTCTCTGACTGCTAGAGATGGTGAACATTTTTTTCGTGTATTTGTTGATTAATTGTATATCCTTCTCTGAGAAGTGTCTGTTCAGGTCCTTGGCCCATTTGTTGATTGGGTTATTTGTTTTCTTATTGTTTAATTTTTTTGATTTTTTTGTATACTCTGGATATTAGGGCTCTATCTGAAGTGTGAGGAGTAAAAATTTGTTCCTATGATGTAGGCTCCCTATTTACCTCTCTTATTGTTTCTCTTGCTGAGAAAAAACTTTTTAGTTTAAGTAAGTCCCATTTGTTGATTCTTGATTTTAACTCTTGTGCTATAGGTGTCCTATTAAGTAATTTGGAGCCTGACCCCACAAGATGGAGGTTAGAGCCAAATTTTTCTTCTATCAGATGCAGAGATTCTGGTTTGATCCCTAGCTCCTTGATACATTTTGAGTTAACTTTTGTGCATGGCGAGAGAAAGGGATTCAGTTTCATTTTGTTGCATATGGATTTCCAGTTTTCCCAGCACCATTTGTTGAAGATGCTATATTTTCTCCATTGCATGCTTTTAGCACCTTTGTCTAATATAAGGTAGTTGTAATTTTGTGGATTGGTCTCTGTGTCCTCTATTCTGTACCATTGGTATACCCTCCTGTTTTGGTACCAGTACCATGCTGTTTTTGTTACTATTGCTCTGTAGTATAGTTTAAAGTCTGGTATCACTATACCACCTGTTTCACTCTTCCTGCTTAGAATTGCTTTTGCTATTCTGGATCTTTTATTTTTCCAGATGAATTTCATGATTGCTTTATCTGTTTCTACAAGAAATGCCATTGGGATTTTGATTGGCATTGCAATAAACCTATAGAGTACTTTTGTTAATATCGCCATTTTAATGATGTTAGTTCTGCCTATCCATGAACAGGGTATATCTTTTCATCTTGTAAGGTCTTCTTCTGTTTATCTCTTTAGGGTTCTGTAGTTTTCATTGTATAAGTCTTTCGTCTCTTTTGTTAGGTTGATTCTCAAGTATTTTATTTTTTTGTTGATATTGTGAATGGGGTGGTTGTCCTCATTTCCATTACAGAGGTTTTTTCACTGATATACAGGAATGCCTTTGATTTATGCATGTTGATTTTATATCCTGCCACTTTGCTGAATTCATTTACTAGCTCTAGAAGTTTCTTGGTAGAACCTTTTGGGTCTGCTAGGTATAGGATCATGTCATCTGCAAATAGTGCTAATTTAAGTTCTTCTTTTCCTATCTTTGCCTTTAATTTCTTTCGTCTGTCTAATTGCTCTGCCCAGTGTTTCGAGAACTATGTTGAAAAGAAGTGGTGAGAGAGGGCATCCCTGTCTTGTTCCAGATTTTAGAGGGAATGCCTTCAATTTTTCTTCGTTTAGATTGATGCTAGCCTGAGGCTTAGCATAGATAGCTTTTACAATGTTGAGGTAAGTTCCTATTATCCCTAGTTTTTCTAGTGTTTTGAACATAAAGGGATGCTGTACTTTGTCGATTGCTTTTCCTGCATCTATGGAGATGATCATATGGTTCTTATCTTTAAGTCTACTGATGTGGTGAATAACATTTATTGATTTCCATATATAGAACCAGCCTTGCATCCCAGGGATGAATCCTACTTGATCAAGGTATACAATTTTTTTATATGTTTTTTGTATTTGATTTTCCAGAATTTTATTGAGTATTTTTGCATCTAAGTTCATTAGACATATTGGTCTGTAGTTTTCTTTCTTTGACATGTCTTTGTCTAGTTTCGGAATCAGGGTGGTGTTGGCCTCATAAAATGAATTTGGAAGAGCTCCCTCTTTTTCTATTTCCTGAAATAACTTGAAAAGTATTGGTATTAGTTCTTCTTTAAAGGTTTTGTAAAACTCTGCTGTATACCCATTCAGTCCTGGGCTTTTCTTGGTTGGTAATATTTTGATGGCTTCTTCTATTTCCTCTATTGATATTAGTCTGTTTAAGTTGTGTGTATCCTCCTGACTCAATCTTGGCAAATCATATGACTTAAGAAATTTATCAATGGCTTCACTATCTTCTATTTTATTGGAATATAAGGTTTCAAAATAATTTCTAATTATCTTCTGTATTTCTGTAGTTTCTGTTGTGATATTGCCTTTTTCATCCTGTTTGCTGGTAACTTGAGTTCTCTCTCTTCTTCTCTTCATTAGCATGGCTAAGGGTCTGTTGATCTTATATATTTTTTCAAAAAACCAACTTTTAGTTTTGTCAATTTTTTCAATTGTTTCTTTTCTTTCAATTTCATTTATTTCAGCTCTGATTTTTGGTTTCCTTCATCAGCTTTCTGAAACAATGTTTTCTACCTATACTTATTTGACATGAGCAGACCACAGGTTGTGTGAGGGTCACCATGCATTGTGTATAGAAACATGTGGTATCTGGGGATGACGAGTGGACATTTTCTCTGGTCAATTGCCCAGGGACAGTGTGAATTTCTATCCCACTCTGTTGTGTCCCACACAGCACCTGATATGGGTGTGACCTGCCAAGATGACAATCAACTTGCTGAGCGCAAGTCATCAGGAAGCAAGACTCTGCCTTTGAAATCTTATTTCTGCCTTTGATATAGCCCCTTAAATAAACCATGGGAGCCATCGTTCTTTTGTCTACTTCCAGCATCCATGTAGACTAAATCGATCAGGGGTTCTGCTTTTTGTATATATATTTCTGACTCTTTGTGTTTTGTTCTTCACTAGTTATTTAGTCTTTACATTTTCAGGTGGCTTACAGCCTCCTCATCAGGAAGAAGAATCCCCCAATTAGACACTTGTCTTTGCCCCCATTAATTATTTGTGCATAAATTTCTCAGTGGGATTTTATCAGTCTTTATTTTATGTACCCCACACTGGGATATTAAATTAATAATATTTCTTTTGTTCTTTTCAAATCGCATTGTCTTGACTTCTTTTTTCTCTTCTTTCTGTAAGCACTCATCTAGCATATGTTTTCCATCTTTTTTCAATCTTCCTCTTTCTTTTGATTTTTAGAGTATTTTTTGCAATGTTCTATAGATGAATTGTGAGCTTTAATTCTTGCTTTTAGAAATGTCACTCCACCACTTCCTTGAATAGAACCTGTACTATGTGTTTTAATGTGTGTCTTTTTTTTAGAACTGCATTTAAACAGTATTACACTGCACCTACCTGCTCTCTAAATTAGCTTCTATCTTAAATTTTTTCATCTCATTGTCCTAAAATTTATTCAGCTTCAATTTCCCACATGTTTTACACTCTTCTGCTCCTTCTGTGATAATCTCATCATCCAATTTTAAATTTCAAATATATTTTTATTCCACTGAGCATTTCTTCTAATGAAGGAACCAACTTCACAGCAAATGAAGTGATAGGCATAGCTTTATAGAATAATAGAATAATATAGGTAATATAGAATAATAGAATGGCTTCTTGAGGACAGTTACAATGCCAGCTAGGTGGCAATTCATTGCAGAGTTAGGGAAAATTTTTCCAGAAAACTGTATATACTTTGATTTGAGCTTAATATTTGATGATGTTTCCCCATGTCCAAGATTCTTGGGCTGAGGAGTCAAGGGGTGGAAATGGGAATGGCATCATTCACCATTCTCCCTAATCACACACAGCAAAACAGTTTCTTCTGACTATGTGACTTATTCTTTGCTTTCCTAAAAGATTTAGGAGTTCCAAAGGCAGGAATATTTTTACCATGGTATATAATATTGAACTGGAAATTAAAAATGTCACCTAGCTACTTTGGGCTCTTCAGTCATTAAATCAATATGCAAAAAGGGAATTACTGTGTTGGCTTAGATGGATGATGTTGATTACCTTTGAGACATGAAACTACTATTGCACAATGGAGGTGAGGAAAAGTATGTACAAAATACATAAGATCTTTTAAGGCATATTGTAGTATTAGCATACCATGATTGAAGTCAGTGGAAAACTACAACAATCGAATTCAGGCAGAACTACTACTAATGGTGCAGATTCTTCAGAATTTAAGGATTCAGCCCTTAATTTCTACCAGGTAAAAGCTTATGGACATATGAGGTACTTCCTTGGGGCAAAGGAATCTAGAATATGCAGAAGAAGAAAGTGGTTCTACCTCCCACCTAAAATCATGCCATGCTATAGAAATGAGAACTATAATTGTATAAATGTTTTCCATCTTTTCTCAATAAATCAAATGTAAATCTTTTCCCATAAATCAAAAATATCTTTATTTTTGAATATGTGTATATACAGCAAATATCTACATTGTCTCCTTCTATTATTCTTTTATCACAGAGCATAAGATGTTTTGACTATATAATAGTATTTAAATACTATTAATGTAATATCATAGTAGAAATTCTCCTCAACTTATGATTGCGATACATCTTAATAAACCAATGCAAGTTGAAAACATTGTCAGCTGAAGATTAATCTATTTCACCTAAACAACCCAACATCATAGCTGAATAATACAATGTGTCTTTTGCTTTTGTGATCATGTGGCTGAATAGAATCTTCCATTCTATGCAGTGTTCAGTATCACAGGAGAAGATAATACCACATATTGCTAGTGCAGGAGAAGATCAAAATGCAAATTTTGAAGTATGTTTTCTGCATGCACATCATTTTTACAACACTGAAAAAATATCTATCACTGAAAAAAATATATGTAACAAACCACTGTAGATTAGGTATATATTACACACACACAAATATATACATATGTATACATATATAGGGTGCACACACACACACAAACACACTCATATTTAGGGTATATATACACACATACACACACACCAGGTATTGAACCCAGAGGCACATAATATTTGAGCCACATATCCAGACATTTTTCCTTTTCTTTTTCAATAGGGTCTCACTAAGTTGTTTAGGGACTCACTAAGTTGCTGAGGCTGGCTTCTGGACTTGGATTCTTCCTGCCTCAATCTCACAAAGCACTGGGATTACAAGCATGCATCACCATGCCCAGTTACCATCTATATTTATGTTACAGAATATGAAGGAGAAGGTTGGAAATTGTCCAAGAAATTTTTATGCTGTTCCATGGAGTGGCTTGGTATATTTTCAGTTATATGCAAGCTAGTTATCATGTTAAGGAAAAGGATAACTTGTTATAAAAATATTAACAGAAATCTTTGAGCTTAAAAATATACTAAATATACTTTAAAACATGAGATAAGGCATCAATAGCAGAGTGGATCAAATAGAACAGAAGAATTAATGGGCTCAAAGATAGGCTATTGAAAATACAGAGAAGAAAAAAGAAGGAAGAGGAATAAAGAAAGTTCATAGGGATTATGGAATGGCATTAGAAAAGCAAATATAGAGATTATTGGGATTCAAAAGGATTTGGATATGATAAAGGGGTAGAGTTTATTCAAAGTTATAAAACATCCCAAACCAGGAGGATACAAATGTCTTTCTAGGTACAGGAAAGTCAACAGTCATCAATCAAATTTAACTCAACAAATTTACTTTATGATATCTTATAATCATGCTCTCAAAGTGAAAGAAAAAATAGAGATGCTCAAGGTAGCAGGAGAGATGCAACAAATAATGTATAATGGTGTCCAAATCTGCTGGACAGTAAACTTCTTAGTAAGAAGAGATTTTACAGGCCAGGAGAGGGAGACATGAAATTTTAATAGAATTAAGGGATAAAAAAAAACTACCAACCAAGTGTAATGTGCTCAGTCAAGTTTTCCTTTTAAAATGAAGGAAGGATAGTGAATAACTAGAGAAATTAAAAATTGTTCTCCATTTGTGTATGAATCAAAATGCATTCTGCTATCATGTGTAACAAATTAAAACAAATAAATTAAAAATAAATAAAATTTTAAAAAAGGAAGGATAAATATATTCCTACACAAATAAAATTGGAAAGAAAAGATTTCCACCAGAATTGTCCTAAAGGAAATACTAAAATGAGTTTTTCATCCTGAAAGAGATGAGAGTTATCACAAAGTATAAAACTCAGGGGCAGGAATAACTACATGGACAAATTCAGATGGCTCTAACATTATAAACAGGGTTCATAAATCATTCATATTTTTTTATGAAGACTAAAAATGTTGTTAATAGTAATAATAACTACATTAATATGCTAAAAGATATGAAGTACAAAAAGATGTATAATAAAACATCAAAATTCAAAATGTGGTGAGGAATAGTGAAAAAGTAGTTTTTTATAAGTACATTTTCTCTGTATGTTTGATTCATTTTTATATTTTGTTTATATTAATTAAATTGTTATCACTTCGATATAATAATAACCAAGAAAAAAATTATATAGTAAACAAACCCAAAATAATAAACTAGGAATTAAAGCACATTACTAGGATTAATCACTTAAGCACTAAAGAAGACTGTCTTGGAATGAGAAGAAACAAAAGAACTGTAATAAAATGAGAAGACTCATTACAAAATGGCTGTATAAAACATTATTTATCAACATTTACCTTAAATGTAAAGGGTTCAAATTCTCTAACTAAATGACAGTGATTGAATTAATTTAAAAATTAGGACCTAATATTATATTGTTCACAAGAAACTCACTTTATCTCTAAGTACACACATAGACTGAAAGTGAACTGCTAGGATAAGATATTCATGAAATCAGGAGTAGCCTCAAATAGACCTTCAATTAAAACAGTAAAAAGAGGCAAGGGAGGTCATTATAGAATAATTAAGGGTTTAATTTAGCAAGAAGAAATACTAATTTTAATTTATATGCACCCAATATGAAAGCATCAAATACTTAAAAGAAATATTAATTGACTCTAATGCAGTAACAGTAGGAGACTTTAAAACTCACTTTCAACAATGGCTGATCATTCAGACACAATGAAGGAATAGTTATGCACTCTAAAACAAATAGGCCTAATAAACATTCACAAATGTTGAGTGCCCCTGAATACAATCTGTAGTATGCACCCCCCCCCAAAAAAAAGTGACACATGTAAGATACCATGCTAAATTTAATTGACATATTTCTTTAGGCTTTTGATTGTGACAGTTTCCTAGACTACTATTGCTTTTGATTAACTTGGCTTTTTTTCAGGAATACTGGTCATGTGTTGTAGAAAGCCCGACAACTAGGTTTTTCATAGTGTTTTCTCCATATTAGACTGAGTTCTGTTTGAGGGACATGAGGAAGACCACAAAGGTAAGGTGTTATTTTTATCATACCCTATTAAAGATGAATTCTATCAACATGATTAATCACATGATTTTTACCTTGATCACCTACCTGAGGTAGTTTTTGACAGGTTTTTTTTTTATTTTATTTTATTTTTAATTGATTTTTTAAAAAAATCAATGTCAGCAGAATGCATTATAATTCTTATTAAACATACAAAGCACAATTTTTCATATCTCTGCTTGTATATAAAGTATGTTCACATCAATTCATGTCTTCATTCATGTACTTTGGATAATGATGTCCATGACATTTTATCATACTTGCTAACCCCCTGCCTCCTCCATTTCCCTCCCAAACCTCTGCTCTATCTACAGTTAGTATATTCCTCTCATGTTTCCTCTCCCCACCCCACTATGAATCAGTCTCCATATGTCAAAGAATACATTCAGCATTTGTTTTTTTTTTTGGGATTGGCTAACTTCACTTACATTATCTTCTCCAATGCCATCTATTAACCTGGAAATGCCATGATTTTATTCTCTTTTATTGCTGAGTAATATTCCACTATGTATATATGTCACATTTTTTAAAATCTATATATCTACTGAAGGGCATCTAGGTTGGTTCCACAGTTTAGCTATTGTGAATTGTGCTGCCTTAAACATTCATGTGGCTGTGTAATATGCTGTTTTAATATGTTGTTTTAATGTGATTTTAATATGGTGTTTTATTATGTTGTCCTGTAATATGTTGTTTTTAAGTCCTTTGAGTATAGACCAAGGAGAGGGATAGCTGGGTCAAATGAGTTTTCCCAGGATTCTTCATTCTGATTTCTACATTGGCTGCACCAATTTCCAGTCCCCCCAGCAATGTATCAGTGTACCTTTTTCCCACATCCTCACAAATACTTATTGTTGTTTGTCTTCATAATAGCTTTTATTATGACTAGAGTGAGATGATATCTTAGTTTTTATTTGAATTTCTCTAGTTGCTAGAGATGATGAGGATTTTTTTTTATATATTTGTTGATTGATTGTATATCCTCTTCTGAGAAGTGTCTGTTCATGTCCTTGGCCCATGTATTGATTTGGTTATTTGTTTTTTTGGTGCTTAGCTTTTTGAGTTCTTTATATATCCTACTGATTAGTGCTCAATATGATGTGTGAAAGGTAAAATTTGCTCCCAAGATGTAGGCTCTCTATTCATCTCATAGATTGTTTCTTTTGCTGAGAAGAAATTTTTAGTGTGAATCCATCCCATTCATTTATTCTTGGTTTAAATTCTTGTACTATAGGAGTCTTATTAAGAAAGTTGGGGCCTAATCTCACATGATGAAGATTAGGGCCTACTTTTTCTTCTATTAGATACAGTTTCTGGTTTAATTCCTAGGTCCTTGATCCACTTTGAGTTTTGTGCATGGTGAGAGTTAGGGGTTTAATTTCATTTTGTTGCATATGCATTTCCAGTTTTCCCAGAACCATTTGTTGAAGAGGCTATGATTCCTCCAATGCATGCTTTTGGCACTTTTGTCTAATATAAGATAATTGTAATTTTGTGTGTTAGCTTTTGTGTTCTCTATTCTGTACCACTGGTCTGCCAGTCTGTTTTGGTGCCAATACCATGATGTTTTGGTACTGTTGTTCGGTAGTATGGTTTAAGGACTGGTATAGTGATGTCACCTGCTTAACACTTCCTGCTTAGGATTGCTTTAGCTATTCTGGGTCTCTTATTTTTACAGATGAATTTCAAGATTGCTTATTCTATTTTATGAGGAATGCCATTGGGATTTTGATTGGAATTGATTAAATCTGTATTGTGCTTTTGGTAGTATGGTCATTTTTGATAATGTTAAGTCTGCCTATCAAAGAGCAAGGTAGATCTTTTCATCTTCTAAGGTCTTCTTTGATTTCTTTCTTAAGGGTTCTGTAGTGTTCATGGTATAGATCTTTCACCTCATTTGTTGATTCCCGTGTATCTTATTTTTTTAAAAAAAATTGTGAATGGGGTAGTTTTTCTCATTTCCTTCTCAGAGTATTTGTCACTGATATACAGAAATGCCTTTGATTTATGGGTGTTGATTTTATATCCTGCTACTTTGATGAATTCATTTACTAGTTCTAGAATTTTTCTGGTGGAGATTTTCAGCCTTCTAGGTATAGAATCATATCATCAGCAAATAGTGCCAATTTAAGTTCTTCTTTTTCTATATGTATCCCTTTAATTTCTTTCATCTGTCTCATTGCTTTGGCCAGTGTTTCAAAAACCATGTTAAATAGAAGTGATGAAATACAGCATCCCTGTCTTGTTCCAGATTTTAGAGAAAATGCCTTCAATTTTTCTCCATTTAGAATGACGTTAGCCTGGCCTGGGGCTTAGTGTAAATAACTTTTATGATGTTGAGAAATGTTTCTATTATCTCTAGTTTTTCTAGTGTATTGAACGTGAAGAGGTGCTGTATTTTGTCAAATTCTTTTCCTGCATTTATTGAGATGACCATATGATTCTTGTATTTAAGTCTATTGATGAGATGTATTACATTTATTGATTTCCATATATTGTTCTAACCTTATATCCCTGGAATGAATCCTACTTGATTGTGGTGCATGATATTTTTGATATGTTTTTGTATTCGATTTCCCAGAATATTATAAAGGATTTTTGCATCTATATTCATTAGAAATATTGGTCTGAAGTTTTCTTTCTTAGAAGTGTCTTTGCATATTTTGGAATCAAGGTGCTATTGGCCTCATAGAATGAGTTTGGAAGTGCTCCCTCTTTCTATTTCCTGAAATAAATTAAAGAGTATTGGTATTAGTTTTTCTTTAAAAGTCTTGTAGAACTTGGCTCTGTATCTATCCAGTCCTTGGTTTATCTTGGTTGGTAGGCTTCTGATGGCATCTTCTATTTCATCACTTGATATTGGTCTATTTAAATTGTGTATATCTTACTAATTCAATCTGGGGACTAAGCAATATACTACTGATTGAAAAATGGGTTGCAGAACACATCAAGGAGGAGATTAAAAAATTCTTAGAAGTAAATGAGAACATAGACACAACATATTGAATTCTCTGGGACACTATGAATGAAGTACTAAGAGTAAAAAGTTCATTGCATGAAGTTTATTCCTTAAAAGAAGAAAAAGTCAACAAATGAATTACCTCACATTACATCTTAAAGCCATACCAAAAGAAGAACAAATCTACAACAAAAGCAGTAGAAGGCAAGAAATAATAAAAATTAGAGCTGAAATCAATGAAATAAAAACAAAAGAAACATTGAAACATGACAAAATGAAAAGTTGTTTTTTTGAAAAAATAAATAAATAAAATTGTCAAACTCTTAGCCTTGCTAACAAAGAGAAAAACCTAAAATTAACATCTGTGATGAAAAAGTTAATATAACAACAGACACTACAAAAATAAAAAGATAATTAAAAATTCCGCTGTCATATATGAAAGAATGAATAAGTAAAATAAAAAAACAAACAAACAAAAAGGAAAGAATCACTAAAATGTTCAGTGGCAAAGGGGCATGCATGATGACTCAAAACTCACTCACAAATATTTGGGAGGGGAGGGGGAATTGGAGAACAATAAAACAAATGAGACAAGATATAAACAATTAGCAATAAAAGAGCACATTTACAGAGATTCTGGGGAGAGATGAACTATGTTACAGTTGCTGATGTAAATTTATCAAAGATTAATAAATCACATCAGAATTTCATAATACTTTGAAACCAGTAATAAAGCAAGATACTCACTTGTAAATACCACTACCAAAATGATTGCCAGATCAATGAAGATAAACTGAAAGTTTCCTAGATTACTTAAGATCTATAGAAGTAATTTTAAAACATAATTACTTTCCAAGAAGTACTTTTACAGTATTGTTCCCAAGTCATAGATTATTTTCCCTCATTATGACAACTTCAAAAGGACCTGCTTAAAAACTCAAATATATTTGCCTTGAAGTTAATCCACATTAACACATTTATAAAAATTTGATTTAAGATATTACTATAAAAGGCATCTCTTAAAATTATTTCAGTAAAAACCTTAAAAGTTTTTTGGTTTTTTTTTTTTGTGGGTGGAGGGTTGGGGGTGCAAAAAGCAAACTTTAAATTATTCAATATACTTGGAAATTAGTATCTTGAAACTTTCTTAATATGCAACACCATCTTTTATGAGACTTTCTAAAAATGGTTTAAAAGAGATAGCTCACACTAATTACTTGGGATATCAACATTCATTAGGAGAAAAATCTACACTAAAATCACTTCAATTATAAACTCTAATACCTATGGACATCACTGTTTACTCTCTTTTCTGCAAATGCACAGATCTACAAACGTGTGTGTGTGTGTGTGTGTGTGTGTGTGTGTGTGTGTGTGTGTGTTTGTGTGTGGCGGCAGTGGTTGGGGAGGGAGTACTGGGGATTGAACTCAGGGGCACTCAACCACTGAGTCATATCCCCAGTCCTATTTTGTATTTTATTTAGAGACAGGGTCTCACTGAGTTGCTTAGCACCTCACTGCTGCTGAAGCTAGCTTTGAACTCTAGATCTTTCTCTCTCAGTATCCCAACCAGCTGGAGTTACAGGCATGCGCCACTGTGCCTGGCCTCTGCAAACTATTGCTAAAACATCTTTCCTTACTCTGGCCTTTCATGTGAACATATAAAAATATGCCATGGAATTACATTTTGAAGAGTGAAACAAAGCTGTCCAATCTGCATTAATAGCTAATATCTTAAAGTGTCTTAACATAAAGCCCCAACTCTATGCACACTGTTAGTACTCACAGAATACAGGAGAGTAACACTGAAGTACTGTATGATGCTGTACAATGCCATAAATTTAAACACGCAGAAGGAAGTCATTAAAGCAGCATGGCCTTCCCTGTGAAGAGAAATGTCAGCATGAAAATAAGTGCATTTTAAGCTCCTCCTCCAAAACACAACTGTAACTTGACAGATGAACAACATTTGGCAGCTACAACAAAGCACCTGTCTACCAAAAAAACCTAATCGAAAGGAGAATTGAAACAAATGAGTAGTAGCAATCTGTTAACTAATAAATTACAGATCAAATGTGCTATTTTTAAAAAATTGGCATTACTTTTAATCATAATCTGCCATTTTTTATCAGTAGTACAAAATAAAAAAATTTTTCGGTTTTTATTACCTTATAAGGTTTGGCACACAGGAAATACTAGAAGTTTTAGAGGTAAACGGAGATGCCACAGAAGCCTCAAGCTCTGATAAGGAAATGCCTCCATGTGCCCTCTTCAAAGCCTAATGGTTTTAAGAAAACTGGTAAGTTTTATGAATGTAATTTAGGCTACAGCAAGAACTACAAAAGTAAATCAGAAAATCTATACTTACACCACAATCATTTGCACTATCACCTCACATGCCAACAAAGTAACTAAGAAAGAAAACAATTTTATGATTTTAATTTCTTAAAATAGAGTGATTAACTTAATAAGATTTCTCTAATACAGAATTATGAAAAGCTAACAGACTAAGAGATTTCTGGGATGAAACTAATGAATCTTTTCATTTCAGTGAACATGGGCATAATGCTTTGCCAGCAGAATTGGCCTGAAAGTGAAAGGACCTGGGATACAGATTTGTTTGTCATAAAATGGGCTAATCTCTCAATTTGCTCATCTTTAGAGCAAAATACTTGTGCCTACATATTTATATAGGCTACCATTTTTTCTTAAAAAATTGAAACAATTGTTCACTAAAATTAAAATGAATGAATGAATGAACTCTACCTACATATTATCCAGAGAGGAAGGGTAGATACTATACTTTAGTGAAACAAATGAGCATGAGTCTTTCTTTAAAAGAGGCACTTAAAAGTTAGATTTGAAGATGAAATGAAAACCTTCCACAATAAAAAAGGAATTCATAGCTAGAAAACCAGCATTACAAAGTATTCTTAGCAAAATATTCCATAAAGAGTAAATTTAGAACAACAATGAAAATCAGCAGAGAGAGTTAGTACTCTAAAGGAAAAACTAATCAAAGAAGAAAACCAAGTCAAGTTAAATAATAAACAAATATGGCTGTAAATACAAACAATGTCTCAAAGATAACCCTGAATGTTAATGGCTTAAACTCATCAATAAAAGACACAGGTGAGCAGATAGGATTTTTTTAAAAAGACACAACAATCTGCTACCTACAGGAAACTCATCTGATAGGAAAAGACATACACAGACTGAAGGTGAAAGGTTGGGAAAAATTATACCACTCACATGGACTGCGGAAGCAAGCAGATGTTTCCATCTTTGTATCAAATAAAGTAGACTTCAAGCCAAAGTTAATCAAAAGAGATAAAGATGGACATAACATATTGCTAAAGGGAACCATACACCAACAAGACATAACAATCATAATTATATCTGCCCATAGCAATGGTGCAGCTATGTTCATCAAACAAATTCTTCTGAAGTTTAAGAGTCAAATTGACCACAACACAATAATCTTAGTTGATTTTAACACACCTCTCTCACCACTGAATAGATCTTTGAAACAAAAGTTGAGTAAAATAACTATAAAGCTCAATAACACAATCAATAACTTGGATTTAACTGACATATATAGACTATTTCAACCGGCATCAAGCAGTACTCTTTCTTCTCAGAAGCACATGGATCTTTTTCTAAAATAGCTAAATGATATGCCACAAAGCAACTCTTAAACAAATAAAAAAGTAGAGATACTACCATGCATTTTATCGGATCATAATGGAATAAAATTAAAAATCAATGACAAAATATGAGTTAATAAATTTGTCAGTGTTTTCAATTTTATTAGATTTCTTTGTCCAGACCAGCCAGTAAGCTTAATTTAGATAACTTATGGTAATTAAAATTTTAATTTACAAGTTTTTTTTTAGTTGATGGCTTTTTATTTTTATTTATTTATATGTGGTGCTAAGGATTGAATCCAGTGCCTCACCATGCTAGACAAGCACTCTACCCACTGAGCCACAACCCCAGCCCTTACAAGTGGTTTTAAATAGAGTAAATTCCTGTATGGGTAGGAAAATAGTAATAGTGATTAGAACAAATTATGTATTCCTGAATGTCTAAACAGTATTTTCTAATGAACTATATGATCTTGCTTTTCAGATATTAGAGCTAAAATACTTAATAGATTTAGCTCTTAATAGATTTATATATTGTCCCTTTCCTGTCATTTTTTTAATGTATTGATTCTTATGTAGCTAAGAACTATCCCCATAATCTGTAGCAGATTTTAGTAGAAAGAGCATGGACTTGTGAATCAGACCTGACTTTGATTTCTTATTTTTTTAAGTCTAGCTTTGACTAGTGCTAATAGTTATTGAGTGAGGTTATTGTGCTTAGGTTCTAGAAAAAAAAAAACACTTAACATGAATTTTCTCACTTAATAAATCCTATTATCCAGATGAGGAAATGGAGGCTTAACAATGTTGTTACCCAATTATGTACAGCTAACTTGATTAAACCTAGAAATAAAAACTTCTAGGACATAGACAGTAATATAGAACTTAGATTCTGGCTGTCTTTGAATCCCTTTGACCATAAGTTGCTTATTTTTTTTTAAGTTCACGTAAAAAGAGGCAGTTATTATAATTTGCTTGAAAGCAGAAGACTGTCCAAGCAAAGATACCATGTAAAAGAAAAATGATGTTTATAATAAGTGACATTAAAGATGAATTCTAATATATCTATTAAGGAAAATGAACCATAGGGCTGGGAATGTGGCTCAGCGGTAGAGCATTTACATAGCATGTGTAAGGCCCTGGATTCAATCCCCAACACTGCAGCAAAACAAAAACAACCCTAAATAGCTTTTAAAACCAGTAGATGGCATTTTCTCTTTAATGCTCTTTCTTGTGTTGTTACCAGCCTTCTTCCTATCTAACTGATTTTTATTCATCTTTTTTTGGTGATAGTCTTTTCCTCAGGGAAATCCTTCTTGAACTTGCAGATTTTTTTTTCTTTTTCTTCTTTTTTTTTTTTAAATTTTACTTTTATGTACCAGGGATTGAACCCATAGGCACTTAACAACTGAGTCACATTCTCAGCCCCCCACCCTTTTTTAAAGAAAGGGTCTAACTGATTTGCTTAGGGCCTTGCTAAATTACTGAAGCTGACTTTGAACTTTCAATCCTCCTGCCTCAGTCTCTTGAGCTATTAGGATTACAGTTGTGCATCATGGCACCTGGATTTTTCTTTTTTCTTTTCTTTTTTTGATGCAGTACTTGGGATTGATCCTAGGTGCTGTACCACTGATCAGTCCTGTACCCTTAGTCCCTGTGTGTTTATATTTTTTTGAGACAGAGTCTTCTGAAGTTGCTGAGGCTGGCCTCTGAATTTGTGACCCTCCTGCCTCATCCTCCCAAGTGGCTGGGATTAAATCTAGTCAAACTTCTAGATTTTAATGGGTCTTTTTATACACCACTAAGGCTAACTGCTCTTCTCATTCCACTCATCTGTTCAGTGTCTGTTATCTCCACTGGCTTGTAAATTTGATAAAGCATGAATTGAAACTTTTGTTCAACAATATGATCCTTAGCATCTGAGAAAATGCCTGACATAGGATAGACATTCAATAAGTATTTGAAAATAAGTGACATCCTGAGTAATAGCCAGGAAATAAAATGACTTATCAAAAACTAGATAAAAATAAAATAGCATGATTATAAGAAGTCAGTACCCGTGAATAACAAGTTCAATATAGCCATACATGTAATCAAGAAATGTAATTGAGAAAAATTTATATGGCTGAAAATGAAGGCAAAAATAATGATTCAATGCTAGTGAGATTATGGTAAGTACATGGAACTAAAGTGGTTATCAGTTGTATATGTTACAGAAAGAAATGTAACAAAATATTAATTCAGATACTCATACCTTTTAACACAGATTTCATTTCTTAAGAAACATCAGATGTGTATTAGTTGCTTAATGTCTCATATTTTTTTTCTTTTTTAATTAACAAAGAATATTAATATACTTCAGAGAGGTTTTAGAATTAGCTCATAATATAGGTACTGAGTACTATTTATTATTGGCACTTAGTAAGTAGTTCCTTTCTCCTTTCCATTCCATATATTGAATCAGCATATGCTTCTGTGGCATGGTGGTTTGTGATCACTGTTAATATGAGACTTTAAAATGTGAACATGCTTTATTCCTAAAATGAATAGTAATCCTAGGAGATATGTCCTAGATGATATTACTACAGACTTATAACCTACTCAGCGCTCAAACAGTGAAAATGAACAGTGATATGAAAGTACCCTGTAGAACTTTGTTTTAATTTATTTTTTCTCAGTACTCTAGGTGTTGGTGAAATAAGAACTTTATGCTTGTGAATGATAACAAAATGATTGTAATTTCTGAAAACATGGAAGACAAAAACAGAATTTCAAAATGATCTTGATAAACTTGATTTATCTAAAATGGGTTCTGTCTGCTGGTATATGTGGTGACCTAAAATAACTATATATATATAAATAAATGGACCATAAATGGAACAGGAGTTAGCAGCAGCTTATCACTTATTAAGGAGAACTTTATTAAAGAGAACACTTTTTTTTTTGGTACTAGGGATTGAACCTAGGGGCGCTCAACCACTGAGCCATATCCCCAGCCCTTTTTTATATATTTTTTTGACACAGGGTCTCACTGAGTTGCTTAGGGCCTCACTAAGTTTGCTGAGGCTGGCTCCGAACTCTCCATCCTCCTGTCTCAGCCTTCCAAGCTGCTGGGATTACAGGTGTGGGCCACCATGACATCTTAAAGAGATCACTCTTAAAACTCTAATTATAGAGGTATGCTGAAAGATGATAATCTAAGCCTAGCCTAGGGATACATGCCTGTAATCCCAGCAACTTTGGAAGGCTGAGGCAGGAGAATTGCAAGTTTGAGGCCAGCAATAGCAATTTAACAAAACTTAAGCAACTGAGAGGGACCTTGTCTCAAAATTTAAAAGAGGGGAGGCTGGGAATGTAGCTTAGTAGAAGGCACCCCTGAGTTCAATCCCAAGTACTGGGGTGGAGTGGGGTAGTTAATCTAATGTCTGACATTTCTGAAGGTTACAAACCTGACAGTAGTCTCTGCTTACTTGTTCGTGATTTCACTTTTTGCAGTTTGAATTATTCTTCAGTCAACTATGGTTTATGAAGTGTAATGGTTTGGGGCTGGGGTTGTGGCTCAGTGGCAGAGCGCTTGCCTCAAACATGTGAGGCTCTGGGTTCGATCCTCAGCACCACATAAAAAAAAATGAACAAAATAAAGATATTGCATCCATCTACAACTAAAAAATATTTTTAAAAAAGAGTAATGGTTTGAAAGTATTAAATGGAAAATTTCAGAAATAATTCATATGTTTTAAGTTTCCTGCTGTTCCGAGTAGTGTGATGAAATCTTGAACTGTCTAATCCTTGTCCAGGATGTGAATCATGCCTCTATTCTTCATTTCCACACTGTGTATGCTACCTGCCTATTAGTTGCTTAGTAGCCATCTCTATTGAGATGGACCACCATGGGGTGTCAATGCTTATGATCAGGTGACACATTTTACTTAGTAATGGACCTAGGGCATTAGAATAGTGATGTTGGCAATTCACATATGTCAAAAGAGAAGGCACAAAGTGCTTCCTTTAAGTAAAAAGGTGAAAGTACAATAAGGTATTTTGAGACAGAAAAATGGAGACATGGGTCTGGGGATGTGGCTCAAGCGGTAGCGCTCTCGCCTGGCATGGTGCGGCCTGGGTTCGATC
This sequence comes from Ictidomys tridecemlineatus, assembly GCF_052094955.1. Lineage (NCBI taxonomy): Eukaryota > Metazoa > Chordata > Mammalia > Rodentia > Sciuridae > Ictidomys > Ictidomys tridecemlineatus. Next base: position 79,798,076 of record NC_135489.1, on the reverse strand, counting down.
CTCAGCACCACATACGAACAAAGTTGTTGTGTCCGCCGAGAACTAAAAAACAAATATTAAAAAAAAGAAAAATGGAGACACCAAATTTACATAAATGTTATTACAATATATTGCTATAATATTTATTGTTAATCTTAACTGTGCCTAATTTATAACTCACACTTAATCATAGTTGTGTGTGTATATGTGTGTGTGTGTGTACACATATTTAGAGAGCAAAACACTGTGTGTGTGTGTGTGTGTGTGTGTGTATATATATGGTTAGTAATATCCACTGCTTCAGATATCCACTGGGGGTGTTATATTGTGTCTCTTGCTGTAAAGGAGCAACTTTATGCCATCTTATCTGAATAAATCTGGACCTAGAGGTAGCTGACAGGATTTACCTTTTGATTTTGGAATTTTATGAGTTAAAGTTAATTGGCTTATAGAGAGAACAAATCTGTAGTCATCAAAACCGTTCTAGTTAACCTGTGTTCACTTGATAGTTCAGATAATGTGGAAGAACCCAGGAAATAATTCTTACGTACTTACTTGAATTTATTTTCATATTTTGAGAGTAAGAAATAAGAGAAGTTGAGAATTGGGGCACATTTTAGTTAAGATTTATTGAAAAAAAAGGAAAAAAGGGTTCTGAGATTATTTAATCTTGAGAAAAGTAGGTATTTTGTAGAGTAGAATATCCTGAAGTTAATGATAACTAGTGGTAGGGTAAGTTATGAATTAATATCATTTGCATTACTAAGATTAAAAATAGAGGTAATGTTGTTGTATGTGGCATAGGAAAAGTGGTGAGTATCTTTTATCCCCACTACTCTGAAAGAGGGAGGATCATTTGAGTCCGGGGGTTCAAGGCCAGCCTGGGCAACATAGTAAGACCTTGTCTCAAAATAAAAATTTAAAGAGCAGGTAGCATTTTGTAGCTCATTGGAAGAGTGCCAACAGCAATAACAAAAAAACAAAACAAAGTATGGGGGGGAAAGGTAATGTAAAATGTCATTAATGAATGGTATCTGGAAAAAAGTGACCAGTATTACAGTAGTTTAAAAAATATTTTTATGGTACCAAATAAGAAGGGAGAAAAACAGAATGAAGGAAAGAGAGAGCTATCCAAATAATCAAATGTCTGAGACTGAGAGAAGTTATATTAGGATTGAGATTGATGGAGAGTATCATAGAGCAGTTCTCTAAGAAAGATACCCCAACACTAGATCTGTAAACATCTTAGACTCACAGGTCATATTGGGACTTCTGCTAGGATTAAAGATGGTAAAACATTAACTCAAATAGCAAACTTTTAAGATTGCCAAATTAATTTGTTAATCAGAATTTTGTCTTTTACGCTTAGCTCTGTGGATCTTGATTGGAAATAATCAGGTGACACTCAGAGACTAGTCAGAAAAGAAACTAAATTTCCAGGAGAAGGGAGTTAGCTATATAAAGTAGAATTTCTTGATTACATACTATGGAATTTGCTGATGTTTATAGAATATCAGAAACTTTAAATACAAATACTTATATAATATTGTTGGATAGTCAGGTAAGATGATTTCTGCCTAAGTAATAGCAAGCTATATTAATTGACTATTGTATTTAGTTTTTCTTATTTTCTTGAACGTTGAAATGAAGAGAGAAGGCTAGAAAATAATAATACTGATAATTTAGACTAAACACTTCTTTTAAAAGAGGAAACTGGAGAGGTGCCACCATGTTAGTAAGGAATCCAAGGTTAGAATTCCTATCTTTCTCTTAGTTGGGTATTCTTTTCACCTTTGCCTTTATTTTGTACTCTGTAGTAATGGCACACCTCAAAACTCAAAATGTTTTTTTAAGGAGAACCAAGTTTTTAAATTTTATTTTATTTTTTGGTACTGGGGACTGAATACAGGGAATTTAGCCACTTAGCCACATCCCCAGCCCTTTTTATATTTTATTTTGAGACAGGATATCACTGAGTTACTTAAAGGCTTTCTAAATTGCTGAGGCTAGCTTTGAACTTGGAATCCTCCTGTCTCAGCCTCCCTAGTTGTTGGTATTACATGTGTGTGTCACTGTTCCTGGCCTGAGAACCAACTTTTAAGGTTTGATTGCTTGACAAACTTCTTAAACTATTTTTAGTTTGTTTTAAAATGAATCATGGAATTGCTCCCATATATGTGTCTTAGGTGGCTTTTTTACAGCATCTCTGAAGCTTTGTTTTTTCCCATTTAGGAAATTGGATGAAATTCAGTAATTAATTTATTTGAATATAAAATGAAAATGCTTTGGCTCCCAATTATTTGTGATTGATCTAAACAGCTAAATAAAGTGAAGTCATGTTTTTATGTGGGGCCTTTGAGCTTAAATTCTCATTTTAGATAAAAATTCTATGTAGTAAAAATTACCCTTGAAAAAGTCATGTAAAAAGTCACTAGTTTGAATCCCAGCAACTTGGGAGGCTGATACAAGAGTATCACAAGTTTGAGGCCAGCCTTAGCAACTGAGACCCTCTGTCTGGTACCAAAAAAATTTTTTTTTTTTACTAGTTGACAGCTGGTTGGAAGCTCATGGTCCATCAATTCCAGCAGCCAGTTTTTTTTTTTTTTTTTTTTTTGTACCAGAGATTGAATCCAGGGGCACTTAACCACTGAATCACATCCCCACCCTTATTTTATATTTTATTTTGGGACAGGGTCTCACTGAGTTGCTTAGGGCCTTGCTAAGTGACTGGAATGGCTTTGAACTCATGATCCTCCTGCCTAAGCCTCCTGAGTTGTAGGGATTATAGGTGTGTGCCACCACACCCTGCCTAGTTTTTCCTCTAGCTTTAGAACAGGTTACTTTCTCTTCCTCTTCCTCCTCCACTGCTGCCTCCTCCTCCTCTTCTTCCACCTCCTCCTCCTCCTCTTCTACCTCCTCCCTTTTCCTCCTCCCTTCTCCTCCTCCCTTCTCCTCCCCCCTTCTCCTCCTCCCCCCTTCTCCGCACACTTTTTTTTTTTGTTTCAGGATGCAGTTTTGGTGTAATCTTTTAAATATTTTAGTTAACAATTTAAACTCAACATTGTACTACCAACAATGCACATTACTTAATTGGCAATAAGAAGACTGGAGACACCAACTTTGCGCAAGTATGTGCAATGACCCTTGCATCACAAGCAGTCACTTGCTGACCATAACAGTAAGGTTTAGTATGAGTTGCATCTGAAAAATATTCATCTGAGAATTTAAATTTCAAAGACCATCTTTAAATTGTGAATGAAATGTTAAGTGTAATTAGGGTATTAATAGCATTGCCTTACAGGTTTTGTGTGTATGTATGTGTGCATGCGTGTGTGGTACTGAGGATTGATCTCAGGCCCTCTACCACAGAAGCCACAACCTGAGCCATTTAATTTAATTTATGACAGGCTTTTGCTAAATCACTGAGGCTGGACTGGAATTTATCTATCCTAGTACCTCAACCTGCTAGGTTGTTGGAGTTACAGGCTTGTTCCACCATATCCTGGGTTATTATAGTTTCAAATAGTCAATAATTTGTGTTAAAATGGAAGAAACTCCTTTTATATATTGCTGAACTTTGTAGTTTTTAGTTTGTGGAAATTAGGCTTACTTATCAATTTGGTTTGTTTACACAAGCTGTTACTGGAACTTTTTTTTTTTTTTTTGGTACCTGGAACTCTTGATTTGTCAATTCTTATTGCGTTAATTACCCATATCACCAAATTTCTTTTGCACATTTAGAAATATTCTCATTTGGTCAACTAGGTGATTTTTGCCTCCAGGTACACACACTCACCTCTAAAGAAAAATAAAAGCACAAAACTGTTAAGTCTATTTCATAAGTAACAGTGCAGAGGTATTTGAAGTACCTGTTAACTGGTAACCTGTGTCCTATAACACACATACCCTTTGAGATAATGTTAATAATTTTATGTGTATTTTATACCTTTCTCTGCTTTAAAAAAAATCTATAGTTTTTTGGTTGTTAAAAAATAGTATATTTGTAATTTTTCCCCATTTTTATATGTTTTATGGAACTGTCTTGGATTCTACTCATAAATCTCATTTTCCTTAATTTCATGAGTTATTCATCCATTCTGTTAATGGACAGTAAGGTGTTCTAGTTTTGATTTTTTTTGTTTTCCTTTATTATAAAAAAGATAGCCAGATACATATTTTGTACATACATACTCATAAATAAGTAATGTGTTATGGATTTTTAAAATTGCAATTGTTGGATCAAAGTATATATAGATTTTAAATTTAAATATACTATAAATTGATCTTTTGAAAAGACTTACTCTTAACAGCAGTGTTATAAGGGTGCCTCTTGTATGTTTTCTTTTTCTTTGCCTGTTTAATGGAAAGGTAATGTTTTACCACATACTATTATGCTTTATTTATTTACTTTTATTTTTTTGGTTACTGAGGATTGAAACTTGGGCATGCTACCACTGAGCTACATCTCCAGCCCTTTTTATTTTTAGTTTTGAGATAGGGTGTTGTTAAGTTGATGAGGCTGGCCTCAGACTTGTGATCTTCCTCGAGTTGTTGGTATTATAGGTGTGTGCTATGGCACCTGGCTCATATTATACTTTATCATCTTGTCCTCCAGTAGATTTCTGTGTTCTCTAATTGTTATGGTTTTCCCTCCTTTGTTCCATAACATTGTAAGATGCTTGAATTGTAGTTTCAGACAGTTGTAAATTTGGGAGTAATCTATATAAAGGGAGTAATAATATACCTGTCTTCTTCTCCCATTATCGTTTGTTTTGTGATTATTGCATACTTTATTTTTCTGTGGAGACACATGAATACAGTGGCTCTTTTAAAAAGGCAACTTATTCTTTCCTTATGATCTCCAGTGGTACTAAAAAGTCTTATATATAATTTTTTTCATCTTTAAACACTTCTTTGATTACTTGGAATAATTGCAGCTGCTACATTTATTAAGGCTTATTAAAACTGTCAAACCCTTTTCCTTACCAATGTTGTATCGCCACCTAGGGATTAAAAAGTGCATCATCAGGCTATACACAAAGGCAGTGGTCCTGTAGGCCAAAACATTCATGATTGAAATCTGTCATAGACGGTATCTCTCTTGCTTCATGGGAGTGGAGAAATTGAGACCAAGAGAGGTATAATAATTTGTATAATAGTTCATGTCGAATTGTCATTTATGAACGAGTTAAAGCTGTTACCCGATTTCTGTGTTCATTTCATCTTTTTGTTTGTTTCTTTTGGAGTGGGGACAAAGTTATATCTTTCTGTTCCTAATATAATAATGAACATGGCATATATGCTCACTTAATCCTTACAAGTGAATTATTTTTATAAAGTAAGAATTTCCCGGTACTTATGCTGTATTATTAGATAGTACTTTTTAAAAATGTAGAGGAGATAAATAAATCTGATCAACTATAGCTTCATAGAAACGGCTTGTTAAAGAAACCTTTAAAATGACTTTCTCTTGCCTGATGTAAAATGACTTGTGAGATCCTGGCAGAGATGTTTTTAAGGTCCATATATCTTCAACTCAGGGAAATGTTAATTGAAATAGAAAAATCTTTTATTCACAAATCTTTTATTCATTTTTTACTAAGTACTATACAATTAGACAAAAAGCTACTATTTTGTCTCATGATGACAATCTTACCATGTATGTAGGGTATTTCTGAATAAAAGGGTTGATTTCTTTTCTAAAAGTCATGTATGTAATAAAAGTGATAAAGATGTCTGCAAGAATGGTGTAGTACAGGCAACATTAATTCTTCATATTGATCCAAATACAGGTAATTTTGTTATCATTCCTAATTATAACTTATTTTGTTATAGCTATCACATTGTTTTATAACATACAAAAAAGTATAATTATACAAAGGCCTCACTTTACAAATGGAAATACAGTTTTGGTTTGGTTTATATTGGATACAATGGTGTTCCTTAAGCCTAAACACAGAAAAAAAAGCATGTATTATAAGAGAAAGTCTAAGATGGGAAGTGATAAAATGGGTATTGAGTTAAAGCTTTGTTAAAATTTAGCTGGTATCCTTGTAAAATTTCCATGTATTCATTAAATTATATTATGTCATGCTTATTGTTAGGAGCTGACTTGAAGTTTTAGGTTTTGCATTCAAAGAGTTGTCACATTCTGATTACTGCAGTTGAAAGATTTAGATATTTTTATTTTTTGTGTGTGAAAATATTTATGTGGATATTAAATTGAGGTGGTTCAGTGTGTAGAGTCAGGATTTTATGTATATTAGGGCACATTTTATTTCCATTGCAAAAGGTAGAACTGCTTTTGAGTCACAGGTCATTCTTTTTGTTGTGGATGCTACAAAATAATGTTCAGAATGCTAGCTCTTCTGTTCCTGTTTCACAGCCTTTGAAGCACACTTTGCTCACATAGCCCTTAAGATGAGTTTATAAATCTCTTTATTTAGCATCAGTAAGTATTGGTTAATTATCAACAAAAAAATTATAGCTATGAAACAAAAGGAACTGTTCCTTCTCTCATTCTAGTAAAGGTGTCCCAGAAGACTTAGTGTAGTTTTTTAACTTCAGAGGTATATATGTTACAAATGTTTGAAAACACCATTGAAAGTTCAGTTGCCTCAATTTCTTCTATTCTTATTTAGTTTTTGTGAATTCTGAATGATACTTTAATTTCAGCTTTTTAATTGGATCCTGCTTAAAGTGGCAAATAGAATGAAGTAAATAATTAAATTAAAAATGTATTCAGCTGGGCACTGTGGTACATGCCTTTAATACCAAGGACTGGGGAGTCTGAGGCAGGAGGATCAGAAGTTTGAGGTCAGTCTCAGCAACTTGGCAAGACTGTCTCAAAATAAAATATAATAAGGGCTGGGGATTAGTTCAGTGGTAAAGTGCCCCTGGTACCAAAAAAAAAACAACAACATCATTAACAACAACATTATTCAAAACAAAATTGACCAAATTACCAAGACAACAACAACAATAACAATGACAACATTATTCAAAACAAAATTGACCAAATTATATTGATATAGTTTTTGCATGTACAAATATGTAACAATGAATCATACTATTGCGAATGATCATAATGAACCCATTAATTATTTTTGAATTACTAAAAATTGAATGTATTATTTAGAATTGTTTGTTTGATGTTTTACTTGTGTAACAGATCATTCTCTAAATCACCTTGTAAAATAACCTACTTCTTAGTTCTAGGCACACACATAGATTATCCTTTTTTTTAGAAATCTCAAACTCTACTACACAGTTAACTATTACAGTATTATTGTTATATAGCTTGTGAAAAGTTCAGGTTTGAAGCAAAGGTGGGTTGGAGGTTTGGAACCTGTTGAAGCCGGCTTATCTTGTTATAGGAAATGAAATCTGACCATCTTTTAATTTAGATTAAACACCATGTTCCTTAATAAAAATTTTATAATGTGAAAAGATAAGTAAACTTTCAAACATAATCATTATGTTAAATTTCATGAGAATGAATTCTGATAGTTTCACTTTGTACTGTATTACCTTTTTTTTTTTTTAAACACAGCAAGTCAGGTTCATTATAAATTCAAGGAAGGGTTTGGTTAAGCACAATAGCCTATAAGCTCCTTGCTATTAACATCAAGACTCAGGCATGCACTGTGGAATTGGAACTTCAGAGAGCTAGCAAGATAGTATTTATTCAAATAATAGGATCTCTACCAGTGACAGATCTTTTGAAACCCATTTAAAATTGGGGAATTAATTATAAATTCTAAATTTTAAAGCCTTAATCATTTTGAAAGCAGTTAAAACAATTAAAATAAATATTTGGAGTAGAATTCTCATTTGAATGAATTTTTATGCTTAGTTTTATTTTCAGTAAGAGTCAGATTTTGAAAGCCCTATTAATATCAACATTTGAGAGGAATTATGATATAATGCTATTGGTAAGAAAAATTTCTTTATTTTCTGTGATTTAAAAATTGAATTGTTTAGAAAATACACCAACAAACTACCATATACTTTGTTTAGTATATTTTAAAAGTTTGCTATTCTTCAAGTAAGAATCTAATTAGATATATGATAGAATGGTATTTAATGTGTATCCTGATAAGCACTGTTTAAAATATTTTAGGATATTTTATATAATTCTTTATTTTTATGGAGTCATTGATAATTTTATGTACATGTACATGTTCTTAAAATCTTAATATGCATTTATAATATACCTATGTTTTAAATAAGTAGTGTTACAGTTGTCTCATTGAAGTTTTCTAAAAGATTATGTAAAATGTGAATTCTTGACAATTTCCTATCAGGTATGTATAATATGCTTAAAGTGAATAACTGGTTCTTAGAGCAAATTTAATATTTAAATTATTTTTAGCACTTTTACTTTGGCAAAATTTGCTAAGACTTAAGAATTTGTCTTAAAAAGCAACTGAATTCTGGAGAAATAATACTCGTAAAATGAGTGATAATTATAATATGTTCAGTAATTGTATTTAGAAATGTATGAAAATAAGATTGCTAAGGCTGTAAATTGTGATAGCTCATTTAAAATAATTGTAGTATTTCTTGGTAAGTTTTTTTTAAAAAAACTATTGAAGATGAAAATACAGTTATGCTGCACTAAGGTGAACTCATTCAACATATTTAGAGAAAGTTTTAAAATATAAATACATAAGTTTAATGAAAACATTGAATTTTAATAGCATTTCATTTTCTAAAATTGTGAAAACCATGTTTATTTATCTACTGGTGAGGAGGTTATTGTAATGAGTTAAAACAGATAATGCCTGGAATGTAGCAGATTGAGCAGTAGATTTGGGACTCCATAGGCAGATTTCTCAAGATTTATGTCCCCTTATGCCAGGAATAAATGTCTTCAAAAATTTTTGTTTTCTACCTGAAAACTTTGCTAGGTAGCTTTTGTTTTATTTATTTTTTAAAAAAAAAGCACTTTTGTTATGGACAAATTCTACATGCTAAAATGTAGAAAGATTGGTATAATGAACTCTCATGTACCTATTCAGTTTTTAACTCAAATTTAGCAGTTGTCATTTTATGGCAACTTTAACCTCTAAAGATGAGTTTATTTATTTAATTTTTTTTTATTTGGAAGCAACAGAAAAGTTGGTGTACTAATGTAAAGTTGTTCTCAAAGCTCCTTGATTAGCCTTCTCATATCTGCAGATTCTGATAGAGAATTTGTCTGTCCTCATATTCCTGGGTAAATTTGGATCTTCCCCAGCTCTTTGTCTTTTAGATGTGTCTCTCTAGAAATTATTAATTTTAATGAATCTAAAAGATCATCTTTGGACTTCATCACCTTTTCTCTATTTTTGTTTTTTATTTTATTGATTTCTTCTCTGAACCATCCTTCCCTTTTAATGCTTACTTACTCTCTCTCCTCTACTGTTTATTATGGTGGTAGTTGCTGGCCGAGATCATGACCTTTCTTCAGACATTGGAATTTGTTGTTATAAATTTCCTCTAAGTACTATTTTAGTGGCATTCCACAGATTTTGGCATGTTACACCTTCATTTTAATTCAGTTCAACATACTTTGTATTTTCTGCTTTAATTTCTTTGGCCTGTGGGTTTTTAGAATTTTCAAATCGTCTTCCTGTTATGGTTTCTAATTTAATTACATCATGTTAAGTACATGCTTTGTATGACTTGAATCTTTTTTATGTTCTAGAATGTGGCCTTTCTCTGTAAATGCTTTGTGTATGTTAAAAGAATGTGTATTATGCTGTAGTTGCGTAGAGTTTTATGTAAATGTCAGTTAGGTCCACTTGATTGTTGTTTAAATCTTATATGTTCTGTTTTTGTAATTTACTTTCAGTTATTGAGAGGAGTATTAGGAAAATCTCCAATAGTTCTGAATTTTTTCTTACAGTTTTATCTGGTCTTACTTCAGATATTTTGAAGGTCTTAAGTGCATACATTTTTAGGATCATTATTTTATCTCCATGAGTATCTCCCTTTTTATCTCCCTTTTTCATTTCAAAAGACTACAATAGTCACTCCAGATTAAAAAAAAAATTAGTTGTAGATGACGGATTACCTTTTATTTTATTTATTTATATTTTATGTGGTGCTGAGAATTAAACCCCGTGCCTCACACGTGCTAGGTGAGTGCTCTACCACTGAGCCACAACCCCAGCATCAGATTTGTTTTTAAATGTATTGGCATATTGTATCTTACTTTCTTTTACTTTTAACCTTCTTGTGCCTTTATATTTAAAATGCATTTCTAGGACTGGGGATGTGGCATTTGCCTAATAAGTGTGAGACCCTGGGTTCAATCTAACACTGCACCACCAACAACAGCAACAAAAACCAGGTTTCTTGTAGGCAGAATATGGTTAGGTTAAGGCTGTTTGTCGAGTTTTTTTATTTTTATTAGAACATTATGATTATACGTAGTATTTGAGTTTATTTGACAAAATCATACTTGCAAGCAATTTTATTGCAGTCCCCATTCTTCCCCCTTTTCCTCTCCCCCATCCTCCTACTCTCTTCTAAATATATGTGAATATAACATGATTTTGTTAAATTCATTTCATTTTTCTTCCCCTTTTTCTTTGTTCCTCCCTCATTCTCATTCTTCTCTACCAATCTTCCTTGTATCTTTACGGTATTCAGGTCCCCCCCACCTCAGCCACACCTTCTTTCTGTGATTTTCTGAGCCCTGGCTTTCAATTGCATGTTTCTTTTTATGGTTGCATTTGATCATCTTTGTTAGTTTTTTGGCTATGAGTCTTTGTTTTATTTTAGTGCCCACCTTAGAGTTCATAATATACACTTTTAATTTACCACAATCTACTTTCAAGTGATAATAAACTTTTTGGTATATTCTGTGAGCATTTTATAATAGTATAGTTGTTTCTTCCCTCCTTTTTTGTGCTGTTGTAATGTCTATTTACCTACGTAGTTACCTGTTTCTGATGCTCTTCATTGCTTTGTTGTCTGTATTTTCATTTGGTGTCCTTTTTTTCCCTTCCTGCTCGAAGGACTTAACACTTTTTTTAGGGTAGGTCTGTGACTTATGATCACCTCCTCCCAAGTTTTATGTCTGAAAAATCTTTATTTTATCTTCAGTTTTGAAAGATATTTTTTCTGGGAATAGCATTCTCTTAGTGGTTTCACTATTTTGAAGCTACTGCTTTGACAGATTCTATCATTATATACAACTATAATGTACTGATTTAAAAAAAAAACAGTCATGTTGTGGTAATTTTCATTTGCATTGTTTTGGACAAGAAGGATAACATCTTATTTGTCTTGTTATTAACATGTCTATTTTCCTATAATTAGATGATTTTTTCCCCCATGACTCTTTTGGGAGAAGTTTGACATTACTTCTTAATGTTTCTTTAGTACTTTATTAGTTGAATTTCTTGGCTCTGATGGTTTGTAGTTTTCATCTAATGTGAAAAATTTTGACCATTACATTATACATTTTTGGGTCCAACCCTCTTCTTACATGTATATTAGCATGCTACTGCCCCACAGCTTAGTAATGCTGTGGGGTTTATTTTCCCCTCTCATCTTTTTTCTCTTCATTTTTATTTTTGAATAGTTTCCACTATAATGTCTTCAAGCTCATTGATTCTTTTTTTCTTCTACAGTAATCTAATCTGCTGTTGATCTCATCTGGTGCATTTCCTTCTTGAACATTGTACTTTTTTATTTGCAGTTTAATTTTGTTCTTTCTTTATTCTTTGGGGGCAGTTCTGGGGATCAAACCCAGCACATGATAGGCAAATGCTCTACCACTGAGCTTCATTGCCAGTCATTTTTAAATTTGAAACAGGGTTTTTATAAGTTGTGTATGCTTGCCTCAAATTTGTATCCCTCTTGTAACCTCACAAGTAGCTGAATTACAGGTGTGCATCACCATACCTGCTTGGTTCTTATTTTATGTCTTTGATGTCTACTTTGTACATTCTACCTTGCTTCTCTGAATATATAGAATACAGTGACAATAGCTGTATTAATATTCTTGTTTAGATTCTAATTTTGTCAGTTTTGGGTCCTTTTTGGTCATTGAATTTCTCATTATTGGTTGACTTTTTTTTTTCCTAATGACTTTTAAGTTACGTTTCAGTTCAGTGCCAAACATTATGATATAATGGATGCAAATATTGCTGAACTTTGTTCTGTTAGTTTAACTTGGAAACAGTTTTATTCTTTCATGCTTATTATTTTCTTTTTTTAAAAATTCATTTCAGGTCTTATTTTTAAGCTTTATTAGGCAGGACTTGAGCAGTTTTTGTTCAGGGCTAATTTTATCCCAGTATTGTAGCAAAAATCTTTTGAATACTCTTCCCTCAGTTACTTTTTATTTTTATTGAGGATGGAACTCAGAAGCACTTAACCACTGAGGCATATCCCCAGTTCTTTTTGTATTTTATTTAGAGACAAGGTCCCACTGAGTCGTTGAGGCTGGCTTTGAACTTGACATCTTCTTGCCTCAGCCTCCCCAGCCTCTGGGATTATAGGCATGTACAACCACTTGGCCTCATTTACTTGTTTTTTTTTAAGCTGGTGATAGAACTTTAATGTTATTTATTTATATGTGGTGCTGAGAATTGAACCCAGTGCCTCACAAATGCTAGGCATGCGCTCTACCACTGAGCTACAACTGCAGCCCCCTCATTTACTTTTTGACCAGTGAGGTTTTCCTTTCTGGTTGGTAGGAATGGGTACTATTCCCATCCCTGAATGAGCAGTGGTTTCCCCCCCTTAGTCACTTTGAGTTGTTCTTGTTCTGGCCTTTGGTAGTTTTCCTTATAAGCTCTGAACAGTCCTTAGCTGAAGACTAGAGTTGGGGGAATCAACCATCTTGCTGATCTTTGGAGTTCTTTCTTTGTACAGATCTGTCTTTTTTAGAGATGTGACCTATAAATTGAGTTCCTTTGATGCCTCCCCAGACTCCCAGCTTATCTCACTGCTCTCTTTGGTTTCCTTGTCCTCCCGTTTTGTGGATAAACTCTTCTCAGTTAATAATCTGGAACAGTTGTAGAACTCACCTTGTTTATCATTTCCCTTCATTGTCTAGTGCCCAGTTCATTGAAAACCATTATATAGTTTGTCCATTTTTTTGTTGCTGTTTTAGGCAGTTGGGCAAATCTGATCTTTGCTTTCCATCTTGGTTGAAAACCAAAGTCTCTTTATGTAAAAATTCAGTTCCTTTCCTCAGGAAACATATAAAGGTGGGGAAGTGGGAAATAAGGACCAAAATTGGCTATCAAAAATGACCTCAGAAGGACCCGATCCTAGTACAGTATCCTTTAGTGAAAACAGTTTTGGAAAAGAGGGCTTTTGTCTTATCCTTTGTAGGTTGACATGTGTGATATTGGACTATACCCTACACATTTAGTTAGTGACTATTGATCTTTTTCACAGGGAAAAGAAGTTGGGCTCACTTAATCTTTCCATGGTCTACAGCAGCAGGCATAGACTTTGAGAATAACTGCCACTTCAGGTCATATTGATTTGATGCGTCACTGTTACTGTAGTGGAACACCTTTAGTAGTATGTTTTAGGGGACACACAGTGTCCTAGATTGAGAAGAATTCTTAACTGAATTGCCAAAAGAGTTTTGTGTAATTATGTGACTTACTTTGGAGAAGTTGGACCTTCACAATGTCTCCTTTTCTAGTGTGGCACCAGGTCTGATATTTTTATTATTTGGTTAATGAGGTTTCAACAGTTGTATTAGGGGATTATTTTAAAATTCTGCATTTGGCTTTTATTTGGCAATTCGTATCATATAAGAAACAAATAACTTTTGTTATCTTAGTACAAATGTCTTCCTCAGGTCATTTATTCAGACAGGTGTTTGAGTTCGTGACATGTGTCAAACCTGCTTTATAATGAATAGAGTAATAGTCAAATATAGAATCTGAAATGGGGGGGGTGGGTAATAGTGCCACTGTGTTCTGTAAAGATGAGCCTGGATGCTAAAGAGCTTTTGTTTCTGTTTATCAGTTTGTACCATATTATGAGTTAAAACTTATATTTAAATATAACTGATCTCTGTGGGGGTTTGCTTCCAGGATTCCTGTCAGATACCAAAATATGAGAATGCTCAAATCCTTATATCAAATAGTGTTTTATCAATTAAATGGGAAAAGTATCTGCATTTAACCCATGCATATTCTCTTGTATACCTCATATCACATCTAGATCACTTATAGTAGCTAACGCAGTACAAATGTTATATAAATAGTTGTTATGCTGTATTGTTTAATGAATAATGATTCAAAGTCTGTACATGTTCAGTACAGATCCAATTTTTTTTCAAGTATTTTTGATGCTATTGTAATTAGCAATAGTAATTTTAGCAATGATAGGTAAGCCATGTTAATAATAGCTAGAGGGTTTTTTAACCATGGGATACAGAAAACGTGTAGCTGTATATCTGACATTTGATTTGTAGATAAACAGAAAAATGTATCAGTAGGCTCAGTGAGTTTTCTTGCCTGACAAGTTTCATGGATAGTCAGAAATAATCACACGTTTGCTTAGTAGACTTGGCAGGGGAGTCAACTGAGTGCTTTCCAGTTGGAATATGGCTACCCTAGCAGTTGACTCTTGGCCAGTGATTCCCATTTGTGTAATAGATGCCCAGCAAATATTTGTTAGGTTATTAATAACCTGTGAGAAGTTTTGGGTAGGTTTTAAAATTGGTATATTACTTGACAATAGTTTAAGAAATAAAATTTAGTTCTGTGAAGTATTATAGCTCAAGGTGGTTAAAGTAGGCTACTTTCTTGAATCTAGGGGATGAACATTTGCTTTTATTTATTTATTTATTTATTTATTTATTTCTTGCACTACTGGGGATTAAATCCAATGTTTCATGCATGCTAGGTAACTTTACTCTGCCACTGAGCTACATCCCTAGTCCTGTTTCTGGGGATTGCACAAAGAAGATTCTGTGTAATTGCTCTCTGAATTTTAGTTCTGTACCATGAGCATAAATTAACTAATGACATACTGAATTTGATATTAAATAAGGCAGGTTCACAAACTGAAATACCATTGGAACTGTCATTAGAACCATCTAGCATTTTAATGACTAGGAGATCAGTTGAACTTTAATGCATGTATTACAAGAAATCTCCCATCAGCAGGTGTTCATCATTGCTTTGGAGGTATTTAAATTCTTTCAAAGTATTTTAGACCTTTTTTTTTTGGCCGTGTGGGGGGGTAAGGTGTACCAGAAATTGAACCCAGGGGCGCTTAATCACTGAGCCACATCCCTAGCCCTTTCTTATTTGTTTTCTTTTTAATTTTTAGACAGGGTCTCACTAATTTCCTTAGGGCCTCGATAAATTGCTGCGGTAGCCTTGAACTTGCAGTGCCTCCTGAGTCACCAGATTATAAGCATGCACACTGTGCCTGGCTTTTTTAGAATGCTTTGATGGTATAGTAGAAACTCGGTAAAGTCTACTAAGATTAAAAATAGTTCACTGACAATCTTTTCTTTCTTTCCGTCAGTTCTTCAGTTGTTGGGAAGCGTAAGACCTTTCAAAGCTCTGTAGATATGGACAAAGAAGAAAGGAAGACTATCAACCAGGGTCAAGAAGATGAAATGGTAACCACCTTTCATGATTTACTTGTGAAATATAAAGAAGTACTCTCTTCCATTTATTATTCTAAGGAGTAGAAAAGTACAGTTATGAAACAAATCTAAATCAGTGAGTTTCTCTCCTCATCATGTTCTTCAGTTGGTATTATGTAATATCTATATTTGCTGTTTTTAGTATAATTCCTTTTTTTTTAAACCTGTGAGCTGCTCAAACTTGGGAAAAGAAGTATGCTTTTACATTTGGTGATTTGATTTGCTATATTAACTAATGTTTAAATATAACTCCAAAAGAAGATTTGTAATTTTGATTTTAAAATTTAAAAATCAACTTCATAAAAACAAAACAAACAGAAAAACCCAACTTTAGCTGCTTGTGGTGGTGCACGTCTAAAATCCCAGTGGCTTGGGAGGACCGAGAGTTTAAAACTAGCCTCAGCAATTTAGTGAGGCCTTGAGTAACTTAGTGAGACCCTGTCTCAAAATAAAAAATAAAAAGGTCTGGGAATGTGGCTTAGTGGTTAAGCGCCCTTGGGTTCAGTCCTTGATATCAAAAAACAAACAAACAAAAAACCCAAACCAAAACAAAACAACTTTTCATGCTGGAGATAACAGCTCAATTGTAGAGCCCTTGCTTAATGTGCAAGCGCTCTACAATTGAGCTGTTATCCCCAAGTTCAATCCCAGCACCACAAACAAAACAGAACAAAAAATGAACTTCTCAACTCTTTAGTGAAGTGCAAGTCGAAATATGCCAGATAAGCTATAAATTTTTCTATTATATGTAAATTTCAGATAATCAAGAAATAAACCTTTAGTATTATATATACCCAGAATGTTGCATGGGACCAGCAAAGTTATTTGTTGCTTATTTGAAATTTTAAGTGTAAATAGGTCCTCAGCATTTGCTGAGGACCTATTTACACTTATGCCTGGCAACCTCTGTGTATGTGTGCATTTGTGTTTCTGTTTTAATGGTAATATTTAAAATAATTTTAGTCAGGGGTCTAGTTTATCCAATTATAGTGTTACTGAGACTTGGGAAAAAATTAAAACCTACCTTATCTAGATGCAGTGTGATATTCTGGATTATGTCCTAGAATAGGAATAAGATGTTAGTGGAAAAACTTGAAATTCTAATATTGAATTTAGTTAATAGTAATATAGCAGTGTTAATCTTTTGGCTTTGACAAATGTATCAAGACATTAACATTAGGGTGATACCAACAAAGATGTTGTGTCCGCCGAGAACTAAAAAATAAATATTAAAAATTCTCTCTCTCTCTCTTCCTCTCTCTCCTCTCTCACTCTCTCTTTAAAAAAAAAAAAAACATTAGGGTGAAGCTGACACAGGAACTCTCATTTTTGTAACTTTTCTGTAAATAAACTACCTCATAACAATGTGAATACTTGAAGAATTATTAAGACTTGTAAAAATTATAATAAAATATACTTACTATGAGTATACTGTGTTAGTGGAAAAGAACTTATTAAACATCAAATACCATGCCATAAATTATAAATAGCCAATTTAACTTTAAAATTAGTTAATTTTATTCATAAACTTGTCAGGAACAAAATATAAATTATTGATTGAGAAAATATTTACTATTTATGTGACAAAGTATGTGCTTGGGGTGAAAAAGCATTTTTTAATTCATTTGTCTGCTGTATAATTTGATAATTAGTCATCTGATCATTGTGTCCATAAAGGAGATTTATGGTTATAATTTGTGTCGCTGGAAGCTTGCTATAGTTTCTTTAGGAGTGATTTGTACTGGTGGGTTTCTTCTCCTCCTCCTGTACTGGATGCCTGAGTGGCGGGTGAAAGCAACTTATATCAGAGCTGCAGTTAAATACTGTAAAGTGGTGCTGCTGAGGACTACTGTAAGTCCATATATTGACTGATAGCTGCTTATTTGAGGAACAAAATAATGGTTTTGTATTTACTTTGTTCAAAACCATGCTCGAATGGAACATTAGGGGGAGGTGCCAGAATATAATGAATTTTGAGTATGGTATTTCTAAAGTATCTGTGTTTAAAGTGAATATTATTAGAGTGATTAGAATTTAAAGGAATCTTTAAAATGGTCAGGTTTCTTCCCTTCTTTTATAGCTCTTGATGTCCCAAGAGATTAGAAAAAGTCTGGTCCTTTAGGACTCTCTGGGCTGTTTCTCATTTAGTAGGCCAGCTGCTTATCTACTGTGGATGCTGCTTTATCTCAGATTATTTTGGTTGGTTGGTTTGTTTTTATTCTAATTTGAAGCATTTTTTAAAAAGTTTTAGTTTCTAATGTTCATGTACAGATTCATGAGTAGATTAAGGAATTAGTTGTAATCTTTCATGGAGTATATTGATGTTTGTACTGGTGAAATGTGTCATAAAATTCGTGAGCAATGAACTATACTTCATGTTTTAATTTATTCATCTTCTTGTGGTTTAACATTTAGTGAACAGGAAATTATGTTTTTAGGCAGGTACCATGGTGCATACACATAATCCTGGCAACTTGGGAGGCTGAGGCAGGAGGATTGCAAGTTTCAGGGCAGCCTCAGGAATTTAGTGAGACTTTCAGAAACTTAGTAAGACTCCCATCTCAAATAAAAAGAACCAGGGATGTAGCTCAGTAAAACATCCCTGGGTTCAATCCCTAGTACCAATAAATAATAAGTAATGAAAGAATAAAACATACAGATAAAAAAAGCCTGGGGATATTGCTCAATGTTGAAACAGCTCTGGGTTCAATACCCAGCATGGGGTTGGGACCATTTGGGTTGGGGAAGCAGGAGGAGAAATTATGCTTTCGTAATTAGAGGTGGGTAAGTATGTACAAAATGGAAATTAAAAACAGGCAGTCATATAATATACATAATTGACTCTTTTCCCCTTTCTTCTAAGGATGAATTCAGAATGTTGTTTTGTGCAAAAATTTGTTTTCTTTCTCTGGAAAATCATCCATTTTCAAATCCAAAATCTGTAACTGATAAGATTTCAAATGACCATGCAGTTCATTTAACTGAGAATCCTGCTGAAGAGAATAGGCATGAGATGAGTAAATATTCACAGACTCAGACACAACAGGTATTGTGATCTAGTGTCCAAATTTCTTTATAAACTAGAATTGTGAATATTTTGTGCTATCATATGTAACTTATAGGATACATATTTTGGGTTTACTGTTATTGCTTGAGATAAATTTATATGCATATAAAATAAAATACCTATCACTAAATGTAACAGTTTAGGTGTTCCTTAAAAAAAATTACATGTTACAACAAATGATGATATGCTTTGATGTAACATTTATGTATGGTCTACAGATTCGTTATTTCACCCACCATAGTGTAAGATATTTCTGGAATGAAACCATTCGCAATTTTGATTTCTTAAAGTTAGTATCTTTCTTTTTTTGGACTATATTAAGAATTTTTTGAAAATGTTCTAAGTAGAAAAGAATCTATTGTAATTTTACATAGAATTGAAGGGATTTTATTGCATAACTTTTATTCATTTGTTCATTAACAACTTCTGTAGTTTTTTTTTTTAAACCACTGATTGAACCCAGGGTGCTTGACTACTTAGCCACATCCCCAGCCCTTTTATGTTTTATTTTGAGACAGGGTCTCACATAGTTACTCAGTGCCTCATTTGGGTTGCAGAGGCTGGCTTTGAACTTGAGATCCTCCTTTCTCAGCTTCTAAGCCACTGGGATTATGGGCATACACCACCATTCCCAGTTCCCCCCAGTGGTTTTGAAGACTCAGTATTTTTTTTAAATCCTTACCTGTAACTTGCATTGGGTAAAATTTACATAAAAGTTAGAAGCAGTATGATACCAAAGTATTCCGAAGTCTGAGGTCTTTTGATTTTCACCTCAAAGTGATTTTGTTAAAAAAATTATGTCTAATAGCTTGTTTAAAATAGATTTATTCATGTAGGTGGTCCTGGGAATTGAACCTAGGGTCTTGAACCTGCTAAGCAGGCATTCTACCTCTGAGCAGCATATGTAGCCTGCTATGATTTAATTAGAGGATCTGAATTATTACTTTCTGATTTGTTGACAGTCCCATCCATTGTTCTTGAGGACCATACTAATATACAGAAATAGAAATTTAATTTTACTGTTTGGATAAAGAATGAAATGTTGTCAGACGTGTTATCTTTGGGTAGCATACATTGGAGTAATACCTTAAAATTTATTTTTGCCCAGGCTGGCCCCAAATTCTTGAGCTCAAGTGATCCTCCTGTCTTAACCTCCTGAGGACTGATGGAGGGACTATAGGTATAGTTCAGTTATAGAGCACTTGCCTAGCATGTATAAGGCCTTGGGTTTCATCTCCAGCATGTGAGTGAGCATATGTATGTGCATACTCACATGCACATATAACTTTTAAGAAAGTGGAAATGGATTGAAATTGAATATATGTAAGGTTCTGTTTGTTGTGGAGTACTGTGCTTATACCTTAGTTAAAATAAACATAAATAAGACATTTTGGGGAACATTAAATGTTAGTTGGGTCCTATTTAAGATTTTTACAGATTTTAGACATTATCTGACTCATAAATTCTGTACTTCTAACCTCTGCATTATTTAGCTCAGGGAAGGATTTGAATTGATGCCTTTCTGAAGATGATAGTCTACGCATAGGATTTCTTAGTTTGATGCTAAAGGTATAAAGGAGAAACTACAAATAGAAAGTAAAAATAATTTAATCTTTAGTTTGGAATTCTCAAGTAAGTTATGCTTAATCTTAACTTTTATTATTGACTCTTATAGCTTTTGCATAGCCTTAAAAGGATAATGGTGTTACATAAACAAGAATTTAGAGTCATCTTATGTGAGAAATGCATTAATTAACTTATTTGTTATGTTTTAGGCCATTCATAATTATTTATGTTAAGATTTTGAGATTTTTAATTTTCGTTTCTAAATTTATGGTAAGCATTTCTAAGAAGATTATAAGGAAGTTACACTTTTAAAATCAGCCATGTAGAAAAATGAGACATTAAGAAATTTGGATATTTTAAACTTTGATTACAGTGAAAACTTTGAATTTATTTAGGGGGCTGGATGAAGGTGTTTCTTGTACATCAATTTATGAAAAACATGGTGTGGGACTGACAAAAGAGATGCATGCCTGCAGGTAATTTTTATTCAACTAAAGTTAGATTTGTTCTCAAAATTTTTAAACTTAGAAATATATATGTGTATGTGTGTATACACACACACTAGGTCCTTTGCCTTGTAGTACATATTAACAGGTGTTTCAAAACTACAGACTACTTGTTGAGAACTTATTTCATTTGAGTAAAACTGTCTCAGTTTTAAGAATTATAAAAATGTTGAAGCTGAAGTTGAAGTTGATGTACCCAAAGTTCTACAGTATTTCCTCAATTCTAAGGTGCACATTTTTCCCCATTTTAATATCTCTAAAATTGAGCCATTCCATGTAGCTGTTTGAATATCATCCTTTGCTTGACTGAAGATTTATCTTTCTTGATCATATATAAAATAGTGGTGTATCTTGTAAAAGGATAACATCTTAGATTTTCTGAAATATATTTTCAGATTCACACAAGGAAAATTTGTAAAATGAGAGTCCTACTCTTTCATGTTATTAAAGCAGAAAATATACATATTGTATGTTTTATACTTACATTTGTGAAGTATGCATATTGCTTATTTTAGATAAATGCCATTTTCAGATTATAATAGAAATTTTATTGTATTTGTGTAGCATTTTTTTTTCAAAGAGTTGGAACAAAAAAATCAGTCAGACTTACACTTTCCTATAAAATGTAAAATTATTATATAGAAGGTACCATAGGAATTATCTAGAAGGATTTAAGGAACATTTTAAAAATATTTTTTCCTTATAAGTCAAATGTACAGTGTTTTGAAATAAATACTCAGTGCAATATTCTTATTAGAGGAATAATATAGGATTCCTTAAATTTATTTAATCTCTTGTAAAACTTAATTGTAATTCAAACTTTGTTAACATCTGTTGCCTTCAAGGATGGAGAAGAGATCCTTTTGCTTAATGATTATTGACTAGTGGGATTATTATCAACTCACATGTAAGATTTGAATAATGAAATGAAACAGTTTAGTTATCCAGGATTGACGTCTGTGATTTAAATACAGTGGGTAGAGAATTTTTTTTCATAGAGAATTTTAATTGTAGAAGCATGTTTTTTAAAAACATAAATTTAAGAACAGTCTGTGGTTTGAATCTTATCTAATGCAATCTTTCCTAAATTATACTGTTATTTCATGATACAGGGTAATACTATTAATTCTATTTTCCTGTTACAGAAAATTGCTCTATGGTGTAAATGATATTACTGTGAAAGTGCCTTCTGTTTTCAAGCTTCTAATTAAAGAGGTAAGACCATATAGAACTCAATATTTGTGATCAGTGAATTTGTCTATTAAGAAAGAGTCACAATTAAGCAATAGAATATTCTTGGTTTCTGTTTGCTAACTTTGCTTGCATTTTACAATGAAAAAACCTTGGCAGAGAAGAATTTGGGGTATGAATTTTTTATTTTGTTTAATTCTGTTTTTATTGAGTTTTTTAAATTTTCAAAAAGTTGCACATGTAAATCTTTTCCTATGTTACAGATGTAATACCTTTCTTCCTTTTTAAGAAAAAATTGTTTTCTTCACATGGTATTTCATGGTACATTATTGGAGACTAAGCATTGTAGCAGAACTTTGAAAATCAGCACATGACATGTATGATGCTTGATCTTGAGGAACTTGCACTGTATTCTGGGAAGAACCATGTTAGTGGTTATTTTGATGAGGGTTTGTTTGTGCCATTAGAAGCATGAATAAAAGATAATGGGCATGTCAAGGCAGGGGTAACAGACTAAGCAGCAGAGGAAAACTTGCCTTCCCTATTTTTTTCTGTCTTTTTTACTTTGAAAGCATTTTCTCTGCTGTTTTTTTATCTACAAAATTAGAATAAGTTCTTTCTAAATATCTCATGGTTTTGAGTAAAGTGGAACTGTATATATGAAAGTGCTTTAAAAAGTATAGAATCAGTGTTAAGACATCAGAGAGGTTATTAATGAAATTGATAAAATACCATGAAATTTGGTTAAATGAATTTTATTGTCAGGGCTCCCTTATTTTACTTTTATTCAGGATTTAATCCTTAATTTCCTTTAAGAAATAAAAATAGTTTAACCAGTATCTCCTATTTGTTTTCCCTTTGAACTTTGACCTTTTGACATGAGTAGATTTGTTCCATTTGATAAAAGATTTGTATTTTACAAATACTGAAAGGCTGGTTCCACTATTTTCTTTCTTTTTTAAAAAAATAACTTTTTACTTGTAGATGGGCACAATACCTTTATTTATCTTTTATTAGTCCAGAGTATATTAATTATTGAAAACAATAATTGAGAATAATTGAGAAAACAATAATTGAGAAGAAGATTTACATTAAACAGGGTTGAGAAAAGGGGAGGGGAGGGGAGGGGAGGGGGGATAGTAGAGAATAGGACAGACAGCAGAATACATCAGACACTAGAAAGGCAATATGTCAATCAATGGAAGGGTAACTGATGTGATACAGCAATTTGTATACGGGGTAAAGTTGGGAGTTCATAACCCACTTGAATCAAACTGTGAAAGATGATGTATTAAGAACTGTGTAATGTTTTGAACGACCAACAATAAAAAAAAATAAAAAATAAATTAAAAAAAAGAATTCATTAACTAAGAGGAAAAAAAAAAAGAAAACAAATGTATTTTATTACTGAAGCAGAATGCAGAACAACTATTCATATACTTTAGCTTTTTCTATGCAAATCATTCAAATCAGGCCAAATTCTAGTAATTTCTTGGTAAACAAGCATATACAGCCAGGCATGGTTGTATTGCATACCTATAATCCCAACTACTCAGGAGGCTGAGGCAGGAGAATTGCAAGTTCAAAGCCAGCCTGGGCAACTTAGCAAGATCCTATCTGAAAATCAAAAAGGGCTGTAAACATATCTCTGGTAAAGAGTCTCTGGGTTGGTTTAATTCCCAGTTCAGAAAGAAAGAAAGAACATACTAATATACTGCCCTACTCTTTAGAGTAACACATGTTGCCCTAGGCTACTACAGAGTTTATATCTAGTTAAGGTCGAGAATCTACATGGTTGTAAATATGTCATTCAATTTACCTTTCAATATATATATATATATATATATATATATATATATATATATATATATATATATATATAGGTTCTCAATCCATTTTACATTTTCCAGCTGTTCAGTGTTATACTGTGGAGCACTGATGAATACTATTACTATGCTCTAGCCATTGTGATTATGTCCATAGTATCAATTGTCAGCTCCATATATTCCATTAGAAAGGTGAGTCAAAATTTATGGTTTTAGAACTATATTTGTATTTTGTGATAACCCGATAAAGGTATGGAATGGTATTTGATACAAAATGAATACTCATTAGTCATTATTTTAGTTTAATGGATTTATAAGCCCTTGTGCTTTTTTTTGGGGGGGAAGCTAGATTTGTTTTAGAATTAGATTACCTACCACTTGACTATGGGAAATCTAGTTGCTTGTCACAGAGTGGAATACTGAAAGGATGGTTCCACTATTTTCTTTTTCTTTTTTTAATAGTTTTAGTTGTAGATGGGTACAATACCTTTATTTTATTTTTATGTGGTGCTGAGGATTGAACTCAGTGCCTCATTTGCAAGGTAAGGTAAGTTCTCTACCACTGAGCCACAACCCCAGTCCCACCACTATTTTCAGAACTATTGCAGAGTACTTCTTTTTTTGTTTGAGAGAAAAAAGTGAATGATCCTTCAATCACTGATTCTTGACATTTTTATAAAGGTGGAGTATTACGTATTTATCATATTAATGTACCTTATATTTTAGCATTCTTTTTAGTGTATTTAGAAGTTGATTTATATTGGCTGTTTTAAATTTCTTTTCCTCTTTCAGCAATATGTTATGTAGCATGACATGGTGGCAGCTCACAGCACTGTGAGAGTTTAAGTTTGTAGAGTAAATGAAAGTACATATTTCAGGTGACAGTTAAGAATTAAAAAAAAATGACCATTAAGTGTTAAAGTGTAAAGTAAA
Source organism: Ictidomys tridecemlineatus (assembly GCF_052094955.1). Lineage (NCBI taxonomy): Eukaryota > Metazoa > Chordata > Mammalia > Rodentia > Sciuridae > Ictidomys > Ictidomys tridecemlineatus. The sequence continues at coordinate 79,773,377 of NC_135489.1, read as the reverse complement.
TCCAAATTATACATATACATTTGTTTTTTAAAAGAGGTAAAAATACGTGTTTGGATTCCTGAGTTTATATCTAATTCCTTCATTTATGTAAATTTTAAATTTTCTTTTTCTACAATACAAAAAGGTAGTGTAGTGTAGGCACTATGCGCTCTAGGGATTTAGTCTTCTTGGAAAGACAGATGTTAAACAGTAACAATAAGGTGTGATAAGTGTGCCAGGTGTAATGGTGCACACTTGTAATCCCAGGGACTCGGGCTGAGGCAGGAGAATTACAAGTTTGAGGACAGCTTGGGCAGCTTAGTGAGAACTTGTTTCAAAACAAAAAGAGTGGGGGCATAGATAAGACATAGAGTGCTTGCCTAGCATGTGTTAGGCCCTTTGTTTGATCCCTAGCAACACACACACACACAAGTAACACACATAGTGTGATAAATGCCATGATACCTAGAGGTCATTTACTGCAGGTATCAGGGATAGCTTCTTTGAGGAAGTGGTTTTAAGTGGTGACTATTTGAATTGGCCAAATAAGATGAGAAATTGGTAAAGTGAAGGACAGAGAGGGCTAGAAGAAGATTCTAAGTGCCTAAAGGCCAGAAATTGCAAATTGTGTGGTCATTATAAGAGCTGAAAGAAAATCAGTGTGGCACATATAGTAAGTGGATTATGGGCAAAGCTTATTAGGAATTTGAACTCAATCCAACAGCAAGCCATTGAAGCACTCCTTTGTGTGGTCCTAATGTTTTATGGTACACTGAAAAGAACGGAATTTTAAGTAGTGCTAAAGCTTTAAGAAAAATAAAGTCTTAATTTTATTTTTTTGTACCAGGGATTGAACTGTTAACCACTGAGTCACAATCCATTTGCTTTTTTATTTGGAGACAGGGTCTCCCTGAGTTGCTTAGGGCCTCTAAATTGCTGAGGCTGGCTTTGAACTTGCAATCTTTCCTATCTCAGCCTCCTGAGCTGCTGGGATTACAGGCATGCACCATCACACCTGCCAAAGATCATGGTTTTAAAATAAGGCTTTTATTATAAAAAATGAATTAAATATCATTCTTTAAAAGTTGTTTAATCAAAATTTAAACTATTTCCTCTTTTAGAGAGAGAAGTATTTGTCATATAGACTAATATTGCAAAACAATAGTGTTTTTCCTCACCCATCTTTATATTCAAACTAACGTGACTCTCCTGCAAACAATATTAAATCTGGGGGGGGGGGCTGGGAAATGAAGAAGTAAGAGGAAGAGAGAATGCTTAAATATTAGGTGACTCAAGAAAAACCTCTTGTCCTTTGGAAGATCTTTTTAAAAAGTGTTTAGCTAATTTAGATTTTCAAGGAAATAATACACAAGGTAAAATGTTATAATGCTTAATTTATTTAATAAATTTAGTCATATTTAAAATAATATGTAAAAAGACTAAAGAATATTGAAGGCTGTGAGACATTAGGGTTATAAATAGTATAAAAAGAATACTGGAACTGTATTCAGAAATAGTCTATGGATATATCTTTCATGTGCAAATTTTCAAATGCTGTATATTTCACACACACATACCATACATAGAAGAATATTATAATAAAAATACTCTTTAAAATCTTCTGAATTTTTAATGTTTTCATGTTAATAGAAATTTGAGTTTGACCTGTTTCAGTGACTCTTCTGTATAGATGCATTGTGTTTATTTTCTGAGATGGATGGATGGATATGTTATAGCTAAAATTGATCATTAACAGGTGTCATGAATGTTAAAGTGTAAACACAGGCACTTGTCATCCTCTGTACACAGTTTATCCTGTCAGGAGACAAACTGACACACCCATACTTTGTTGGTTTAATCCTATTTCTCAAAACATTGGATTTATGAGTATTTTTGTGTTAACACTAAGATCAGGAGACCTTTGAATGGATCATTGATTTGTTTGCCCTGCTTTTATTTCAAGTTTAAGGATATTCTTTTCAGATTTTTCTTTCTTAAAATTCAGAAATAGAAGAGATATTTTCTACAGACCTTGTGCCAGGAGATGTGATGGTCATTCCTTTAAATGGAACAGTCATGCCTTGTGATGCAGTACTTATTAATGGTACTTGCATTGTAAATGAAAGCATGTTAACAGGTGAGTTAAACCAAACCAATAAAATTGTATCAATCGTTTATAACTGATACTAACATTAAATAGTTAACTGTTTAAACTTTTAAAATTAACTGTCATGTATATCTTTTACTCATAAATGTGCGTAGACCAAATTCTGCAAAATACTTAGCTGTGATCCTAAATAACCATGCTGGTATTGGGTACGTGTGTTGGCCTGTCTCTTGCTATTTTTTAAAAATATTTTTTAGTTTTAGGTGCACACTTTATTTTACATTTGTGTGGTGCTGAGGATCAAATCCAGTGCCTCATGCATTCTAGGCAAGCACTTTACCACTGAGCCACATCCCAGCCCCATCTCTTGCTATTTTTTGACATAAGGAAATGATTTATAGTAAGGAAAGAAGAAAAGTCCTTTGCCTACAGAAAACATAACATATTTGCCTCCCTGTTTGTTTTGTAAAAAATGGGAATACATAATGATTTATATTTAGCTAAACTGGGGAAACGTAGACTTTTAAAAAAGTAGACTACCTCCAGACCATAATCTGGAGGTAGATATTTATATCTTTTTAAATATGTGAATGTAGTCAGTTTGATAAGAAGATGTTTCCTATATAACCTTAAGAAACTAGAGTTTTGTATTAAAATACACAATCACATATATGCTTTAATATCCAGTGCCTCCTTTGAAACAAATTATATAAATGTACAAAGAACTAAATTTTGAAAAGAATTTGGCTGTTAGTGATTGCTTGGGATAACCCCCAAACTCCTTATTTTATCTCCCTTTCCCAGATGCCTTTTCCTTGTATGTGTGTGTGTGTGTGTGTGTGTGTGTGTGTGTGTGTGTGTTTGAGAGAGAGAAAGAGTGTGTGTGTGTGTGTGTGTGTGTATAGTGGTTGGCTAGCCGTGGATATTCATATTATAGGGTATTTGAGGTAACAGTGCTTTCTAGTTCCATTGTTAGGGGTATAAGAACAGGTGCTAGGGTATTGCAACTCCCCTGTTCATCTTCAAAATTATTTGAAACTCTATAGCACTATCATTTCCAAATATAGACAAATACTACCTTTTAGTCACAGATCTCTTTCTGGAATTTGTATGAGAGACAAAACTTCATATCTAGGTGACAAAGTTCAGAGAAAAAAGGCTAATTAATTCAGCTGTAATTCTTAACAACTATTGTAAGCAGTACTCTAGTATTTATAATATTTCACAATTTAAGGTTTTTATGTTTGGTACTAGTTCTCTGTGTGCTTTCATTTAATTTAATAATTTGTGATTTTTTTTTTAAATAGGAGAAAGTGTTCCAGTGACAAAGACTAATTTGCCAAATCCTTCAGTGGATATAAAAGGAATGGGTGAGGAAATATATAGTCCAGAAACACATAAATGACACACTTTGTTTTGGGGGATGACTGTTATTCAGACTCGTTTCTACACTGGAGAGCTCGTCAAAGCCATAGTAGTTCGAACAGGTAGAAAATACATCTCTTGTATATTTTAGCATGTTTTATACCTGTTGAATGTTTAAAAAGATATTCTGTTCTGGGAGATAATTGTTATTTCTGTATAGAAAATGTAAGTAATTTTAATTTCTTTCTTTCTTTTCTTTTTTTTTTCATGGGGGAAAGGATTTAGTACTTCCAAAGGACAGCTTGTTTGTGCCATATTGTATCCCAAACCAACTGATTTTAAACTCTACAGAGATGCCTACTTGTTTCTGCTGTGTCTTGTGGCAGTGGCTGGTATTAGGTTCATCTACACGATTATCAATAGCATTTTAAATGAGGTATGTATGAGGGCTCTTACTAGGGTTGATCCTTAACTATTTACCACATGTGACTGTTGAGAATTTTGAAATGTGACTAGTAAGACTGAGAAACTAAATTTTTAAGCTAATTTAAAGAAGACATATGAACCTAATAGTTATTGTATTACAAAGAACAAATATAGGATATTTCTGTCATAGCATTCAGGGGTTTTTGGTTTTTTTTTTTTTCTTTCTTTCTTTCTTTCTTTCTTTCTTTTTTTTTTTGATGACTCTGGGTTAGATGGGCTTTTACTTGCCATTTTTTTTTTTGAGCGGGGAGGCGCTAGGGATTGAATACAGGGCTTTGTGCTATGTAAAGCAAACACTCTACCAAATGAACTATATCCCCAGTCCCTCTTGCCTATTTGTGACTTTAAAAAAGGAAAAAGAAAAAAAACACATAAACCAGAAACTTTATTTTTTATCTTTGGGATAGAATATACAGAATAAATTTATTTTTTGAACATTTAATTGAAAGGACCTTGTAAGATCTCTTTTTTTTCCCCTGGTAGAGACTAGGTCAGTATGGCGCTTACCAGATGAACTATATCTGGCAGAGTTTGTTGAACTTGTTTTAGAAGTGTGCCTTGTGAAAAATGTAGGACTATAAAAATATAACTGTCAGAAGTTTCCTGTAGCTGGGATTTTACAGTTCTCTTGACCATTCATTGAGTTTCTATTTTGTAGAATCTCTGAAGGAAGAAAATTAGATATCATAATAGATGTGTATATGTATGTATAAGTATACATATATACACTTGTAGCTACACACATGCTTGTATATCAAATTAAAAATGTTTACAGACTTATTGAATAAATATCCACATTAATTTAGTAAATATTTAATATGGGGTTTGACATTTAGTTTTTGTTTTATTTGTAGGAAGAAGTTGGGGTAATAATTATAGAGTCTCTTGATATCATTACAATTACTGTGCCACCTGCACTTCCTGCTGCAATGACTGCTGGTATTGTGTATGCTCAGAGAAGACTGAAAAATGTTGGTATTTTCTGTATCAGTTCCCAACAGATAAATATATGTGGACAGCTGAATCTTGTTTGTTTTGACAAGGTTGGTTCAGTTTCATAATTGTTCTCAAAGGTTACTGGGTAGCTTTTAAATATTTAGAGTGCTTTCATTTTTTGTCAACAAATTTATAGTCATTTTTTTAATGGTTCTAATTTTCCTCTTTCTCAGTTTGTTTACTTATATATCTTTTTAAAATATTTTTTAGTTTTAGTTTACACAATTCCCTCCCTCCCTCTCTCCCTCCCTCCTTCCTTCCTTCCTTCCTTCCTTCCTTCCTTCCTTCCTTCCTTCCTTCCTTCCTTCCTTCCCTTCCTTCCGTCCTTCCTTCCTTCCTTCCTTGATTGAACCCAGCACCTGTGCATGCCAGGCGAGCGCGCTATTGCTTGAGCCACATCCCCAGCCCTATACATCTTTTTTATATTTTTTTATTTTCTCAATTTTTAAAGCTTTTGGATGTTACTTATTTGCTCAAATCTGCAACTGATTAAGTGCATCCAGTATTATGCCTTGTTCTGGGGTAATAAGTAAGCTGGGCACAGTGGCATGCACTTTTAGTTCCAGTGCTTTGGACAACATCTGAGACAGGGCTCTCCTAAGTCCACAGGTTTGAGGTCAGCTTTGGCAACATAGCAAGAACCTGTCTCAAACAAAAATAATAATAAAAAAGGTTCAAATATAGTAGCAATAAGTGTAAAAATTATGTGAACTTTGTATTTTTAGGTAGTCTTAATTTAACAGAATAGGCTCCATAGACACATTTGCTATGATTTTTTTATTTGCTCATAAGTATATGTGTTTAATGTTGCTCTAATTTTGAGTACATGTTGCAAAATTATGAAGGTCAGAAATTTTATGAAAATAACAAATTGTGTACTTTTGTGAGATATGTTTTCCCTTAATGTTTCTCTCTCTATTTTTTTGGTACCAGGGATTGAACACAGTGGCACTTAACTACCAAACTACATTCCTAGCCCTTATTTACTTATATATTATATTTTATTATACACACGCATTTATTATATTTGGAGACAGGCTTCAGTAAGTTTCTGAGGCTAACTTTGAACTTGCGATCCCAATCCTCCCGCCTCAGCCTACCTAGCTGCTAGGATTACAGGTGTGTGCCACCATGCGTGGCCTATTTCTCCTCTTGAAGGGAAGTTAGGTATTGCTGAAAGATTAAACTAGAAAACCTTTCTTCAAACTGTTCTAGGTAACTGATAAAAGAATTTTATTTTTTGATCACTTTGTTTTCAAACATGAGAAATGTATGTTTTACTTAACACCAAAAAACCCCAAATAACCCAATCAATAAATGGGCAAAGGAACTGAGCAGGCACATCACAGAAAGAAGAAACAAGATTAGTCAACAAATATATGAAAAAAATATCTAACCTCTCTAACAGAGAAATGCAAATTAAAACTACATTGGGATTCTATCTCATTCTAGTCAGGCAATTATCAAGAATGCAACTAACAATAAATGCTGGCAAGGATGTGGGGAAAAGGTACATTCACACATTGCTGGTGAGACTGCAGATTGGTGCAACCACTCTGGAAAGCAGTATGGACAGTCCTCAGAAAACTTGGAATGAAACCACTATTTGACTCAGTTATCCCAATCCTCACTTTATACCCAAAGGACTTAAAATCAGCACACTACAGTGATGCTGCCACATCGTGTACCTCAATTCACAATAGCTGAACTATAGAATCAGCCTAGGTGCCCTTCAACAGATTAATGGACAAAGAAAATGTGGTACATTTACATAATCAAATGCTATTCAGCCATAAAAAAATTAAGTTATGGCATTTACTGGTAAATAGATGGAACTGGAGAATATCATGCTAAGTGAAATAAATCAATCTCAAAGAACCAAAGACTGAATGTTTTCTCTTATATGTGGACACTAAATCACATTAAGGTGGGGGAGGGTAGGGAAGAATAGAACTACTTTGGATTAGACAAAGGGGGATGAAGGGAAGGTAGAAGGAATGGGAATAGGAAGTAGAAAGAAATCAGACATTACTTTCCTATGTGCTCATATAAATACATGACCAGTGAATGTAATTCCACATCATGTATAACCAGAAGAATGAGAAGTTAAACTCCTTATGTGTATGATAAGCCAAATATATTCTGCTGTCATCTATAATTAATAAGAACAAATTATGTACTGTATGACTAATGTTATTCTACAACATGTACAATCAGAATAATGAGAAACTATGCTCCATTTATGTATGTTATATAAAAGTGCAAACATGTTTTGTTTGTCATGTATAACTAGAACAAATTTTAAAAATTAAAAAAAGTATGTTTTGAAAAAAATTAAAAGGTTATATACTCCCATCACTTTTATTTATCTCTTCAAAAAATTTGTTTATGTGTGTGTGTGTGTGTGTGTGTGTGTGTGTGTGTGTGTGTGTGTGTAAGAGTGCTGGGGATTAAAACCTAGGAGCTCACAAGCATATATAAGTACATGCTCTACCATTGAGCTGTACCACAGCTCTTGGAATCTTTTGTATTAAGGAAGTTAGTTAATAGATGCAAAAGTGGAGAAAAGATACAGGTATAATAAGCTCTCATCTACTTATTAAGAGTTATCAGCATTTTGTCTCTTACCCCACCCATTCTCTCTTTGTGAAGGAGGCAGCATCAGACATTGTAACATAACATCTACACCAGTAATTACCTTCATATGTCTGGAAATAAGATGCTTATAAAAAAAGTCATTACCACACCACCTCTATCACACTTTTAAAGTTTAACAGTTCTTAAGTTTTGTCTAATATCCATTTATATTCAGATTTCATTGCCTATCTCAAAAATGTCTCATATTTAAAGGTGGGATTTTTGTATTACGTTGGTTACATAACTAATCTTTGCCTTTCTTTCTCCCTCAACCTTAATCATTTTGTTGAAGAAACCAGGTCATTACATCTGGACTTAACTTCTTCCCCCAATACCATTTAACTTACTTCTCTGGACTCCCTATACCCTAAGCCATCTCAGCATTATAGGTATTGTTTACTGACTAATACATTGATTGGTGCATTCTTTTTATAATATAAGCACATAAACATATGACTGTTCAGATATGTCCACTTCACTCCTACATGGTAGGGCCATATAGTAACTACTGTTCTGAACCTTGCTTCCTATTTTAACCCTTTGTTCTAGAGACATTCTCTGTTAGTAATTGGTGATCTTTCCTGTTCTTTTCTTTCAGATTCTTTATATTACTCCATTGTGTATATGTAGCATAGTTTTTAATGATATGTGTGTGCATTTTCTTATTTCTTGAGGTATAATAGTTACTTTGTGCATATGTGCTCTTTTTATTTTAGACTGGAACGCTTACTGAAGACGGTTTAGATCTCTGGGGGATTCAACAAGTAGAGAATGCCCGGTAAATATCAGCTGGATTTGATAGTTTATTAGTTAATTTTTCATATTTTAGCACATGCAGCATTCAATTACATAACAAATAAAATGAGACAAATGCATAACTACTGCCAAACTGAACAGTTATCATTTTGCCATATTTACTTTAGATCTTTACTTTTATTGTTGGGGGGTGGGTATAAGGGATTGAACCCAGGGGTACTCAATCAGTGAGCCATAATCCTAGCCTGTTTTATTTAGAGAAAGGGTCTAGCTGAGTTAAGGGCCTTGCTAACTTGCTGAGGCTGTCTTTGAACTTGTGATCCTCCTGCCTCAGCCTCCTTAGCCAATGGGGACTATAGGCATGCACCACTGTGCCTGGCTATATTTACTTTTAAAAGATTAAAATATTAAAGAAATTGTGTAGAAATTAGAGTCCCACTCTCCCTTTCCCTGTTGCTATTACCATTCTTAAATTATTTTTATTTTTGTATATTTTATATTTTTATTACCTACATAATCTGAATAAACATACATGAGTGGAATGTTGTGTTTTTGCAGCTTTTTCTGCCTTTCAGATTGTTTTTAATATTTATTCATGTTGATATGTAGATCTAATTTATTAATTTGAATAAAATTATTCTGATGTATAATTAAACATAATGTCTGTTCTACTAAGACAATATCATTTTTTCTCCTTGCACTTTAACCATAATACTACAATTAAATTTCTTGGACACAGCTTGTGACATGTGACTGAGTCTACATAAGCAGATCCTTGTAGGTGGTAGCCTGGATTTGGCTTCAGCTGTGCTACCAGATATTGCCTGTTCTCTGCCTGGTGATGGTAGTTCTTATTTACACTCTCCCTCAATAAAGAAGATTACACTCTCCCCGTTGCTGCATATCCTTGCTTAAATTTAGTTTTGTTGGACTTGTAATTTTAGCTGAATGAACAGATATGAAATGGATATTTATTATTACTTTATTTACATTCTTCTCATTACTTACAAAGTTAAGCATCTTCATATTTTGGGGGAGGAGAGTCATTTGTCATTCTCTCTGTTACCTATTTATAACTTTTTGTGTGGTTATTCTTTTCCTTATTGTTAGAAGTCATTTGTATTTTCTGGGTTTTATATTAAATTGTTTTAGTACTGTGCATTGCACATTCCCTTAGGCTCATCTATTTACTTTTTTTTTGAAGCTCAGAAGTTCTAGTACTATAGTTGTGCTTATATCATTTTTTAATCCCCTTAGATATCTTCCAGATTTGGGTTTATATATTTTGACAGACTGTATTATTTGGTTATGTAATTTTAAGAGTTGTATCTTCTTGCTTGTTTATCTCAGTAACACATATTACCTTAAATTCTATTTCGTTTAATATTTATGTAGCTACACACAGCTTTCTTTTGCCTAACACTTGCCTAAAATATCTTTCTCCGTCTGTTTGCTTTTCAGTCATTGTGTTTGATGTACTTATTGTTATCCATTTACATATAAATATATTTAGATATATTTGAAATTATTTCTACTATCCTTCATCCCAAATTATATGCATATTTTTTAAATTTTCTCCTATTTCACTGTCTCTCTCATTTTCTTGGAATTTATGCATCCTTATCTTTACTGCTGGTTCTTAATTTCTTTTTTCATTTCTGCCTTCTGAAAACCCAGACAATAGATTACTTTTATTCTGCTTATTCCTCTCCTTTCTTAAGTATATTTATTACATAGTGTTTTATGATTTTGATTTTATAAAGTCTGCATGTTTAGATTTGCCATTGAAAAAAGTTTCATTCCTCTGGATTAAGTTATCATTTTATGCAACTACATTCGTGGATTTTATTTCATTGTCACTCTTGAATGATTGTATAACTATGCAGGTATCTAGGTTGTCATTTCTATTTTCTCATCATTTTGAAGGTGTTACTTCATTTCTCCTGACACTTTTGTTTTGTATGTGGCTATAGCTTTGTTTCCTATTTCTGTATTATATTAAAATCCAAGTCCTTGGAGTATAGAGATGGCTTCCTCTCCTCCCTCACGGGCCACAGCATCAGCTCATGTGCACAACCTTCCGCTTTTCCTTTCCCTCTTTTTCTGGCACTTGGAACACTTCCCTTTCTTAGGAGATCAGTTTTGGATTTAAAAGTTTGTCTCTCTTTCTCCAGCCCCTGCACTGGGGCTCAAACTCATGTATCCCCAACCCTTTATATTTTTTTTAAATTTTGAGTCAGGGTCTCACTAAGTTACTTAGGCTGGCTTTGAACTTGCAGTTGTCCTGCCTCAGCCTCCTGAGTCACTGGGATTACAGATGTGTTCCACTATGCCCAGCTTGAATTTAGAAGGGTTTTGTTTTTGTTTTGTTTTTTTAAGTGAAGTCTTGCTGTGTTGACCAGGCTGATCTCAGATTTGTGATCCTGCTGCCTGAGCTTCTCAAGTAGCTGAGATTATAGGCATGTGCCACCCTACCTGACTTGAAAGTAATACAAAACTGAAATTGCCTGTTAGAATATTGTCTTGAGTCTAGGGATTTATGAACCTAATTCAGTGTATTTTCTGTTTAGATTTCTTTTACCAGAAGAAAATGTTTGCAGTGAAATGTTGGTAAAATCTCAGTTTGTTGCTTCTATGGCTGGCTACCTGTCATTCACTTACAAAAATTGAAGGAATGCTTTCTGTTGATCCACTTGATTGAAAAATGTTTGAAGCCATTGGATGGGTAAGTTCAACATTTTAAAATATAAGTAACTTCAAAAAAATTATATTAAAATTAAATTACTCTACAGTAGGATTATTTCTGTTGGTAGTTTTGATAACAGTCTATCTTAAAACTGTAAAAAAGAATCAACTATGAAATTTCTAATGATGGAGAAATATTTCTAATTGAATGAAAAGTATCTGTTTCAGCTGAATTAACACATTTAAATACCTTTAATAGAGGCTGATCACTTAGGCTGTGTTTAATGTTTATAAAGTAATTCAGGTATCTGTAGCTGGTGCAAGTATGTTAGAAGTCAATAAGGAGGACCTTAAATGAGTCAGTAGGATGACTTCAGACCTCAATTTCTTGGCATTTTTAAGTTTCCTTCTGTTTTGCCACTGGTAATTTTAATTTGTAAGTACTTATGGTTGTTACACTTTGAAAGCATTCACTTCTTGTTGTTTTTTTTTTGGGGGGGGGACTGTGGATCGAACCCAGGGGGTGTTTAATTAACCACAGTCTTGCTAAGGTGCTAAGTAAGGGTCTTGCTAAGTTGTTGAGGCTGGCTTTGAAGCCTCCAAGTTGCTGGGATTATAGTCGTGTACCACTGCATTCAGCTACAGCATCCACTTATTTATAGGTGCAATAATAGTATTTTAAAGATCCTTTCTAGCTTTTGAGTTATTCATTTTGTCTGGGAACATTTCCCCTGTTCCCCTTTTGTTTGTTTTTGGTTTTTATTATTCAACTGGATGTTACTTTGCTATTCAAGTTTGAAGGTCTGATTTGATAATTCTGGGCAGTTGCAGTCAGATTTTTATTTTTGCCCATATGTCTCTTTTAAATCAGTTTTTATTAATCAGTATTTAAGTTTGCCTTTTGTTTACTATTTGAAATCTGCTCCAGCCCCTTCTTTGTTTTCTTTTTGTTGTTTTTGTAATTTGTTAACATTTTGAAAGAGAGGGAGGTAGATGATACATACTCTGTCTGCCATCTTTAAAAGTTCACAGTAAGTACTCTTCATATTTAATTCCTGAAGAGGCGCCTCACTTTATTTATAGAGAGAGAAGCAAAATGGGATGATTTATCTTTTTTGTTCTTTAATGCTTTTCTCCAGTAAATGGGTTTTCAATAGATTTAGTGTTCAATGTTTGATCTTTTGAAAAAATTGTATAAATAAGTAAATTCGCATAATAGCAGTTTTGTAGACCCTGAGATGTTTTGATCCTTGACTTGATAAGATCTTATATATCAGTTGATGGTTTCATATAACCAGGCACGAATGATCCTTGTAATTAATGTCATAAAAGTTACATCCCAATTCCAGAGACTTTAACATGTAGAGAGAAATAGAATTATATAAGATTGGTTAATTGGTCACAATTTTCTTCATTTTTTTACTGATAAATCACTTCAGTTATAGTCAAATTAGTGTGTTGTTTCTCTTGAAAACAAGTTTAATATAGGGTTTTGTTTGAGTTAATTTATTTATTTGATGTTGGGGATCAAATCCAGGGTCTTGAGCATAGTAGGCACATATTCTACCATTGAACTATATACCCCCATTTGAATTTTTTTTTAACCAAGGAAAATGTTTTTAAAGTAAAATTTCAAGGGATTAAGGTAGTACTAGCCTAACAAGAAATGTTCATACTAAAACTCTAAACTCATATTTTGGTGCCTTAGTCTGTTCTGTACCTGTTCTATTAACTATATCTGTGAGCTCCATATACTGTGGAATCTTCTCCTGTTGGAGGAAAGGAGTCCTTAGGAGCCGCAAGAACTCTGTTTTCACAGAGCTATTACCTAAATCCAGTAGGTTATAGGAGCAAAATGAGAGATGTTTTTCTCATTTCTTTTCTCAACTTTAAACCTCATGTATCCCTTATATCATGTGTTGCTAGGTATCCAACTAGTTCTCTTTGTATTTTGTTTTACTTATGTGAGATAGCAGTTTTTTTTTAATTGACTGAAAATGGCCATTAATTCCATTTAAAAATGTATTCAATGAACTGAATTTTATGAAGTGATATAGTGAATTGCCACAGTCTGGCTGGGCACAAAATCACGAGCCACTCACAGCTTTGTAGATTCAAACAGCAATTCTTTATTCCCGAACTCACACTGGCCCTCTACAAACACGTTCTGGGGAAATCCACGTTCTTCTCCAAAATTCATGTACTCCATCAGGCTTTGAATCCCAAATACTTTCTGAATCCCAGGAGAACTCAACGGGAACTCAAGGATCGGGCGTGCCTGAGGCAGCAGGATACGCCTGATTCCCGCAGGGTACACCTTAAACCTGGAACCGCCCTAAACCCAAGGAGCAGGATACTCCCTAAAACCTGATCCGCCCTAAACCCGGACCCGCCCTGGTCCTTGAGCAAGGTCACCTTACTCAAGCATACATGCAATGTCACTGCAAATGATCTAAGACAAGTCCGTTTCCACAATGGAGAGTCCATCCTCTAAGCAACATGGGGTACGCTGGCAAGGAAATTTCGATGTATCATTCCTTGTTGGCAATGGCTCTCAGCAGTGAATATTTTCCTTCCAGATTCTGGAAGAAGCAATAGAAGAAGAAACAGCACTTCATAATCGAATTATGCCCACTGTGGTTGGTCCTCCTAAACAGCTGCTTCCTGAATCTACACCTGCAGGAAACCAAGAAATGGTGTGAAATTGCTTAATGCTGGATAGTACTATTTATTGATGCATCCTTAATGTTTAATTGTGATTTTGAAATATTGCTAGAAGAGGGAGTCAGATGTCTTTCTCCTATGCAGACATCTATGTTTTAGTTCATTTATCAAACTATACCTTTGGTGTGCTATGTGCATTCTTTATAAAATGTTGAGATTTAATTCTCATGCCATTACTTTTCTTTCCTGTATAGTGAGCAGCTTTTAGTGTCTTATGACTTACATACATGATCATTAATCCTTTAAAATTACATCTGTATACCTAGAATTTCATGAAAAGAATATTTAAGTAATTCCTTAATGAGAAAAATCTTTAAGTGATTTTTTAAATTTTCCCTTGTAGCATTTAATGTTTTAATATTTCTAGAATACTAGAATATTTGAAAAGTTTCAAGAACATAATGGTAGAGAAGGAATATCAAGTCTTGACTTTCAAATAATGAGGGATCCTTGATACTCTCCCAATGTTTGTGGATGCTTAAAGTTTTTTCTAACTTGACTACATTGATTGACTTAATCTGTACTCTTTTCTTTTGGTTTTAGGAACTGTTTGAACTTCCAGTAAGTGAAGAACATTTATTTGTTACCTAAATGCATTTGTTTTTATTGTTAAAGAATAATAAATGCTTTGTGCATCTTTTGAAATTATATAGGCTATTTATGAGATAGGAATTGTTCGCCAGTTCCCATTTTCTTCTGCTTTGCAACGTATGAGTGTGGTTGCAAGGGTGCTAGGGGATAAGAAAATGGATGCCTACATGAAAGGAGCCCCCGAGGTCATTGCCAGTCTTTGTAAACCAGAAACCGGTAAGGAAATAACTAGGATTTGGATAAAATTCTGGTATTTCTGTAAGCTGGTATTAGTAGTGTTAACTGTGAAATTTACTTTTTCTTTTAAAAGTTCCTATTGATTTTGAGGAAGTTTTAGAAGATTATACTAAACAAGGCTTCCGTGTGATTGCTCTTGCACATCGAAAATTGGAGTCAAAACTGACATGGCATAAAGTACAGAATATTAGTAGGTAAGGTTGGACAGCTGTCCCTACAGTTTTCTCAGTAATGCATCATATATGTTTATATGTCAGTAAATACACATCTTTATTGAATGTATGCAAGTATATGCACATGTGCATTTATAATGCAATATGGTTTGAGACAATTGAGGTAAAAGTACATTTTTTCCAATATCTAATTTCCTTTTATTTTTAAAATTAAATATTTATTTTTAATAAACTTCCTTTTTTTTCTTTTCTTTCTGTATTTTTATGTGGTGCTGAGGATCAAACCCAGTTCCTCATACATGCTAGCCAGGTGCTCTACTGCCGAGCCATAATCCCAGCCTCTAATTTCCTTTTTATTTAATATTGACTTTTTGCCTATACTATTATAACATTGTATGTTTTTCCTTAAAAGTGATTGAAACTACTTTAAATTTGTTAAGTATCAAGTGTTTACTATGTGTCAGGCATGTTCTTGAAACATTGAGCAATTCTACAGAAGTTTTTTCTTCCCAGATGATCTTGTTTTGCCTAGTGTTTGGATCTAAACACTAATTTGGTAAAAAGTGTCATGAGTCACAGTACCCAATACCGTTTCTCCACCCCATTTATCTCTGCCTTTGGTCAAATGGCTTTACCAACATCACATTTCTTTCTATATATAAATATTGGTTTCCCCCATATTTAGGTTACATAAGTGTATACTCAGCTCCTTTACTATTGAATTTTTATGTAGACAAATTACTTAGCTAATTGCAAGTCTGAAATTCTAGTTGCTAACTTTAAGTCCCCTTTCCCTATTGAAAAACATTTCTATGGTATGATTTTGCTACGTTTTGCCCATGAGCAGTGTCACATGCCTTTAATCCTAGTGACTTAGGAGGCTGAGGCAGGAGGATTACAAGTTCAAAGCCAGCCACAGCAACTTAGGGAGGCCCTAAGCAACTTAGTGACTCTGTCTCAATAAATAAAAAGGGCTGGGAATGTGGCTCAGAGGGTAAGCACCCCTGGGTTCAATGTTTAATACCCCCCCCCACAAAAAAAAAGAATTGTTACTTTTATTATAACTGGTTAAAACCTACCCCTTGAAGATAGAGTTTTTGTTTAGGAACCTTATAGTGTGCCTAATAGTTTGCAAACAGAAAGAAATGTTCATTGGTTGTCCTGGTAATCTGTATATTTGGGGGTATTCTAAGCATATGTTGGTTTTCCTGGTAGTTCCATGTATTTGGGGGTATTCTAAGCATGTGTTTTTAAACAAAACAACTTCTACCTTGTGATCTGATGCGCATGCATAGGCAGGAACCACAGATGTATCATACCTCCTAATTCCTGCAAAGGGCACATTTGTCTCTTGTTATTTCTTTATTACTTCACCTTTTGCTGTTTTCCTCTTATAGATTAATTGGTGAATTAGCTGTAGTTCACTAGCTTTTCATGTTTCACAGAGCCTTCCAAGCCTGTCAATAGGTTGTTTCTTTTGCCCAGAATGTTCTATCCCTCCCTCTCAACTGTCTCTTTCTATTTCCTTTATTCTTCATCCTTTAGTCACCAAGACCTCTGTTTTTGCATTCTGCCTTACAGAAATAAGCCTTTCTCATAGCTTAATCTTTTATATCTTGAACAGTACAGTCTATTAGAGGTCATGATTTCCTTAACTTGTATTATTCACAGGTGAGTTAGGAAACCAACTGAAGCCAGGAAATAGAACCTTATAGGAAACCTGGTACTGTTGACCCAATAGTTTCACATTGGTACAACTTCATACTTAAGACAATATCAGGCTTCAAAGCTTTTTCTCCTTTTTTTACTACAGAGTGTCTTTCACTTTGTTTTCTATCTGTTCTTTAATATCTTTACTATTTATTGATATAGCATTTAGGTTGCATAAGTGTATACTCAGCTCCTTTACTATTGAAATTTTATGTAGAGAAATTACTTAGCTAATTGCAAGTCTGAAATTCTAGTTGCTAACTTTAAGTCCCCTTTCCCTATTGAAAAACATTTCTATGGTATGATTTTGGTAGGATGAAATTTCTTGAGAATGTGACTGTCATTGAACAGACTTCATTCTTCATTATAACTCTGAAGTACATATTATTTTTACATATTTCTCTAGTTACATGTCATTTCCCTCATTAAGTGTCTTAAAAGTAGTCATCATTTATGCCTTTTTGTCTTTCACCTCCCAGTGATTGGCATACTTGTGACTAGCATAGTGCTGGTGCATTCAGCTATCTGAAGACTAGCATCTTGATAACTGTATTGATTATCAGTATTCTAAAAGGCTCATCTCTGGATCTTGAATAGATCTAATTGTTGTACTTCTAATGGTTCTTAAACTTTCTAGGATTAAGAATTCTATTTCTTAGAAATTTTATAGTATTGAGACATAATAATGAAAATAATATCAAATGTGCTTGTGGTACAGTTTTTATTTTTCCTTTTTTCTCTTGACATTTAAATTAGGTTATATTTTATGAAGGACAGTAAAGAATATATTTATGCTTATATTTGGATAGGATATAAAATGATCATTCCTAGACTAGTATTCCTAGTGCTAGAATAGACTATTTTTTCACAAAGATATAGATTTCCAAATGTTCCTTGTTTTTCATGTTTAAAAGTGTGGAATTTTATTTCAATATTTCAAAAGTATAGTTCTTGGAAATTGTTTTCCAGGTTTAAATTTTTTTGAAATATTGAACTTAGATGCACACATGATTTATTCAGCATATAAAATGTTTTACTTTATAATTTATAGATTTTAAAATGTTTTATCAACATAAAGAGAACAACATTGTTCTCTTGACTAAACCATTATGTGTTAACACTTTTTTTCTTGCAGAGATGCCATTGAAAACAACATGGATTTTATGGGATTAATTATAATGCAAAACAAATTAAAGCAAGAAACCCCTGCAGTACTTGAAGATTTGCATAAAGCCAACATTCGCACTGTCATGGTCACAGGTTAGACTTTATAAAAGAACACAGAAGAAAATTGAATGTGGCTATAAAGTCCAAGTTATGTAATACTGAGGATAAGTTAGTTATTAAAGTATATCTTGTAGTGGCTCCATCCTACATTGTCCTGCTTCAGCTCTGAATATCTTTCCAAGGTTTAAGATAATCTTGGAGTACTCTTCTTGAGGTCTTGCAAATTCTGTTTATAAAAATTCTGATAAAATAATTAAGAAAACTATAAAATTTCCAACTTTCCTTTTTATTATTTCTTTAAATCATATATTTGTATAGCACGTAACATACTTTGCTGTATATTAGTTACTTGTAAATTAGTTTGTTAATTAGTTACTTTCTCTAGAATATAAAATTATTGAGAATTAAGAGCACATTTTATCCATTTGAGCTCCTTTACAATTTTCAGACCTGCAAGGTATATAGAAAATTATTAATAGATACTTGTTAGAATTAGATTTATATACATAGGTGTGTGTGCACATATATAAAATATTATCCTTACTTGAATTCATAATGACTTTCGAGGTTCATTTTGCTTTTTTGACACAATATTTGATTTTCTTTGGTGTTTTTATACTGTTGAAAATGTTACATAATTTCTATTCTTTAGCTGTGTGAAATTGTACCAGCGCTTTTCATAGTAAATAATCAGGTTTAAATTACCTTACTTTTTGGCATTTGTGTGATCAGTAAGACTTTTTGAGAAAAAACCTGAGTACATTTTTGTCTTTAACTCCCAAGATCTAATAGCACACTTCTTACTGCATGGCTTAAGATAACTAAATCTATTGGTGTTCTGAAAATTCTTAATTCTAATGTCTCCTTCAAGGCATTTTACAATCTGTGTCTCCTTCTCCTTCACCATGACAGAATGTGACTATTTCTCAAGGGCCACAGGAAGATACTCTAGGAGGTAGTCTATAGAAAATGGAGAAAGATATTTAACTCTTCATTTCTGGTAGCAGTGGTATCCCCAAACCTTCGCCTACTTCTCCTGTCCTTGCTTCTCTTCAGTTCTTTCCTTCTCATGACGGAGAAGTTCTTTTTTACTTCTTATTACATCTGTTCCTATTACCTGTCTTAACATTTTGTTTTGTGTAATCTTGATTTTCTATCTCATCTTTTTCTGTGATACCACCCTAGTATTCTTCCTCCTAGGATATTTCAGTGTTTATTGTGCATCTGTTGTATATTTTGCACTGTGTTGTTTGTTATGGGACACAAATACTGTCTGGAAAAGATTGTATTTGTATTTAGAAGTTGTGAGCAAGATTTTAGCATATATGTACTTTGCATCATTTGAGGCTTCCTTAATAAGTGTGCCAATTGATTTGCTTATTTTAAAATTTCCAAGGATAGCTGGGCACAGTGGCACAAGTCTATAATCCCAACAACTCTAGAGGCTAAAACAGAAGGATTGCAAATTCAAGGCCAGCCTCAGAAAGTTAATGAGTCCCTCAGCAATTTAGCCAGACCTGTGTCAAAATTAAAAATAAATAAATAAAAGACTCCCAAGGATCAAGGATGTAATCCTCATTCTTCCCAGCCCAGTCATAGCAACTCCATTTGGTTCTCAGAAAATACTTGTTTGATACACATTCATGTTGTAATTTTAATCTTAATACATTGAAAATATTTTGAAAAATAGGTGACAACATGTTGACTGCTGTCTCTGTGGCCAGAGACTGTGGAATGATTCTGCATCAAGATAAAATTATTATTGCTGAAGCATTACCTCCAAAGGATGGGAAAGTTGCCAACATAAATTGGCATTATGCGGACTCACTAACACAGTGCAGTAATTCATCAGCAATTGACTCTGAGGTAATGTCAAAATTCTCTTTTGAAAACTTGTTTATTTGAATTTAGTCTGGAAAAGGAAAAATGGTGTATTAAAACAAAACAGAACAACAACAACAAACAAAATCTAAATGAAAACAGAAACCTCAACTAACTTCCCAAAGATTCATTAGGACTGAGGAATCTCATTTTTCTTTTCTTTGAGTAAATGTTAAAGTCTTAGTGTCTTATATGAAATATATGGAATAATTTAGTTTTGGAGGAATTACATTTAACATAAGATTATGATATTTGGTTTGGCTGTGTAAGTATTGTTCTGGATGTTTCATATACAGGCTATTCCAATTAAGTTGGTTCATGATAGCTTAGAAGATCTTCAATTGACTCGTTATCATTTTGCAATGAATGGAAAATCATTTTCAGTGATATTGGAGCATTTTTAAGACCTTGTTCCTAAGGTAAGTGATAGAAGTTTATGGACATGTTCATGATTATATTGTGAACAATATTTTTAATAAATTTTAATTTTTTCCAGTTGATGTTGCATGGCACTGTGTTTGCACGTATGGCACCTGATCAGAAGACACAATTGGTAGAAGCATTGCAAAATGTAGAGTAAGTATTGGTGGATTTTATGTTTTGGAATTTTTAAAATGGAACTTGTGGGTTTTTGTTTTTTTTCAATAATGTTTATTACAAAACAGGTTGAGCATTTTTAATCCAAAACTTCAAAACTGAAATGCTTTTTGAGGGTTCAGTAAAATTTGGAACATCTCAGATTTTGTGTTTTCAGATGAGGAATGCTCAACTGTTAAAATAATCTAAGCAGATATACCAAAATCTGAAAAATCTTGAAATCTGAAACACTTCTTATCCCAAGCATTTCAGATAAGGTATATTCAACCTTTGTATGTATATGTACTTACACACAAATAAATAAATGTCACCTGTAATACAAATCGAAAGCTTAATTTTGCTGGATACAAGATTCTTGGTTGGCACCTATGTTCTTTCAGAGCTTGATATATGGTGTTACAGGATCTTCTAGCTTTCAGTGTCTGTGTTGAAAAACTAGTTTTCCCATTTATATAATCTGATTTCTTTCTCTCATGGCTTTTAAAATTCTCTTTTTATTCTGTATATTGGGCATTTTTTATTTTTTTGTTCTAATATGGTCTCAATGCCTTTATTTGTTTTTATGTGGTGGTTGGATCAAACCCAGTGCCTACACTTGTGAAGTAAGTGCTCTACCACTGAGCGACAACTCCAGCCCAAGGGCATTTTTATTATAATGTGTCTTTGTGTGGATCTGTTGTAATTATGTACATTTGGCATCCTGTAGGCTTCTTGAATTTTGGTTTTCAATTCATTCTTCATGTTTGGAATTTTTTCTGATATTATTTCATTGAATAGATTGTTCATTCCTTAAGTTTGGACCTCTATGCCTTCCTCTATCCCCAAAACTCTTAAATTTGGTCTTTTTATGCTATCCCATATTTCTTGAATGTTCTTCTCATGTTTTTTTTACCATTATCACTGTGTGGTATAAGTTCTTTTCAATATTATATATTGTATCTTTATTGTTTGATGTTGTATTTTCCAAGTGGTCTACTCTGTTGGTGAGGCTTTCATTTGAGCTTTTAATTTTGTTTATTGTTTCTTTCTTTTAAATGATTCTGTTTGTTTTTTTTAGAAACTCTGGTGAGGTGATCTTTTGCTTCCTGTATATGTTTATGTAACTCCTTGTCAAAGTGTTCTTTTACTGCTTGTTTTTTCTCTCTTATATGTTCCTTGAGTTCACCAAACATTTTTACCATGTACATCCTGGACTCCTTCTCTGTAATTAATTTTACTATCACTGCCAATGATTCTAATGATGTGGTGTCTTGATTTGTTTGGGGCACTTTCTTCACTTGTCTTTTCATGTTGCTCATGTATTTTTTTTTCCAGCTCTGTGGGTCTGGGGTGTTATTATTTTTATCTTATAGGTTTTTAGTGCTCTTGTAGCATTCCAAGATCTCTCCTTTGTGGGGAAGGTCAATGTTAACAGACCCCAATATCAACAATATAACACATATAAACAATTTGTTGTTATTAAGGCATTTACAGTTTAGTCTAAATGTACAGAAATGTTGGATTCAATTATTGTCTAAAATATAATGAGTAGTTTTGTAAAAAGGTTTACAGTTTCTTATTGTGAACAATGAAATAGGGGTGGGGTGTAGGATGTTATGCTGAGGAGGTAGGATGTGAGGATATAGTGTTAATATATCTTAGGTAGTGTGAAAGAAAAATCTAATGAAGAGGGTTAGTAGGAACGGAATATCAGAAAATAATTTAGGATAGACAAGTATGTGGGAAAACAGTAGAATACATAAAACAAACATATGTAATACAGGATGTTAAAATAGTAAAATTTGAAATAAGATAAAAGAAAAGAAAAAAGGGCATATACAACATCTCTATATTATATTATTCATGTGACTCAGTCCTCAAAATTCTATTTTATGCAAAGTTCTTCATTTCACATATGATGGGGCTATGAGGGTCAGAGGATTGAGGGCTAGAAGAAAAAGAGAAAAAAAAATTTGAAAAAAAAGCCAGGGTTGTTGCTAGTTTTAGAGATCTGAATCTTTCCTGCTTCTCTTGTCATCCAATAGTTGGGGTTGTCTGTTGTAAGACGGTGTCTCTGCTCTCAGGATTGTGGAGGTAACCAGGGTGGGAAGACTGGCCTGGTGTAGGGTGCCTGCAAGCAGGGAGTGACACCTGCCAGTCCCTGAAGGGAGACTGCACCTCACAGGTCTCTTTTTGGGACCACTCCTATGACTTGTGCACCTGGTACTATCTCCCTAGCTTGCCTGGAGATTTTCTAGTTCCTGGTCTCTCTGTTGGGTTCCAAACTTTAGCCCCATCTCCCTCTCCCTTAGCAATTTCCAATTGCACAACCTCTCACACCACAGCTCACACCAGGTGGGTGATGCCCTGGTCATACTGCACAGCTATCCAACTGAGAGTTGTTTTGTGTTGGGTATTTACTGTATTGAGTTATCAACACTGAGGAGGGAGGAATTGGAAACCTTGTACCTGGCCAGATGGAGATCTGATCTAGAAGCTGCCCCTACCAAATATGGTGAGACAGATGATCCAAGATGGAGGCAGTCTGCGTCTAGCACTGGGGTGTCTGATGAGGTGGAGGGAGCCGGGTGATGGTGTTGTACTGTGGGTAGGTAGCAGCCAAGTGAACTGTGTGGGAGTAAAGCAAAGTTTGAGGCTTCTGCAGAGGTGCAGAGGTGCTGATAGGTGATTCTGTTAAGGTGCTCATAAGCCCTCTGTGGGCTAGAACTTCAGGCTTTGGGTTTCAGGAGCCAGAATCTAGAGTTCTAATCAAACACTGAGTCTCAGAGCCCTGCATGGGAGCCACAGCATTGGTGATTTCTGCAGACATCAGCTGTATAGGGGTCTTCTAACACTCTAACAGATGCAGTATTCCGACTAGGTGTGACCTGGATCACAGAGCAACACAGAATGCTGCCTCCCTCTGGCCCATAATCTTCTCTCTCTGGTATTATTATTTTCCCTGTTATATAAAAACTGAAAATCAGAGTTGAAATAATGCTTATTACAATACAAATAATAATTTATAAATCCAAATTCCAACCTAGACATTCTAGTTCTCAAGATATTTGTATTTGATGATCTAACTCTTTAAAAAATAATGCAATACTATCTTCAGTGTGACACTGTAATTATACATGGAAATCAATGAACCTCACTATGTGTGGAATTATAGCACATTTTATAAATAATAAATGATAGCACATTTTATAAATGAGGCAGTTATCTCTGAAACTCACTTTATCAAGTTTGAGAAGACAATGGCAAAGCAAAACACTTAAACCTTTTTCTCATGAGACCCATGCTTTGTGCATCACCACACAATTCACTTCAGAGAGCAGATACTGATCTTCAATAAATAAATGATAAACTCCCTGTCACAAGATGAGTCCAGATATTGCAGAAAAATTCCTTAGCAGAGAGATATATGGATCTCTAGCTATAAATGGACTAGATACTTTCCAAAGTGCCTCTCAACTCTGAAAGGCTGTCAGATTAAATATAATATCTCTGTGAATGGCTATCTCAGTCAAAGCCACATGTTCTGTGCCTTTTTGACTCCCAGGTTATGAGATTCATACTCAGTATAATACATTTTCAAGTAAAAAAGTAGTTCAGATTTGGTTATGATTTAGAATTTCTTATTTTCTCACATTAGCAATGCAGTTGCATTTTGCCACAATCTTATGCATAATAGAAAACATTTGTTTTAATTTCTTTGTAATATATTTGAAAATTAAGTCCCTGCAAGAGGGAAATAATTTGACCAGATTTCTATAATTAAAAATTTATAGAATTGGGGTTACATGTTAGTCCTCTCTTCTGTGTGTTCTGCCTTTGTGATCTGTTCCTGAAAAAATCTACTTCCCCTACCCCTTATTTTTCTTCAAAATAGAAAAAAATATATCTTTAAAATTACATTTCTCTTGAATTGTCCAGTGTCTAGTAAGTGTCACATTGATCTCTGTAATTTTATGCATACTCTAAACCAAAAAAATGCAAATATTAACCAGGTAATGAACTATTTTATCTCTGTTTCCAGATAGTCTATGTTCTATTTTCCTCCTTTTAAATTTTCTGCTTCATTGCTTTTTGGAGATATGTGGTCTTAATCTATAAAAGCAGGCTGCCAGAATGTAATTGGAACATAATTTGTCTTAGTCTTTGCATGGCTAGTGCTGTAAATTTGAAAAGGTTTTGACATAAAACTTATACCATTGTGACAACTTAATTGCACTGACAAGAAAAGTTAACCAACAGATGAAAGGAGGACCAAGAGTATTGCAGGCACTGCTGTCCAACCAGGTGATATGACAGAACAAGCTGGAAGCTCTGCAGAAAGGTGCAGACAGGAAGCCTCTATGAACAATCAGCTTGTGTGGGATTGGGGAGAATCTGTGGCTGTGAGGTCAGCATTCTCCTACATACTCTGTGATATGTTCCTTGGGGTTAAAAAGACATAAGGGATCTAGACAGGAACAAAGGTAATTATGCTTTATTGAAACTCCCTTTCTCTCAGAGAAAGGAATCTGTTTATTGTACTGAGAAAGAACAATAAACACACATGAATGCAACCTGATTCTTTACCTCCTAAAGGCACATGTAAGCTTCTAATCCTTTTAGCTCTACCCAATTCTCTCAATGGACCTATATGAAAACTCTAGGGTGAGGTGCAATGCAATTCTAACTTAATGAGAGACAAAGAGTCTCCTTTTCCTATGCAAATAAAATCACCATTGAGCACTCAAAATTGTAATTTAGCAGATGCCTGGAAACTTCATATTAGTAGTAAAGGTGAACATATGGGCAGTTGCTTCCAGAGATGTGAAGCTTTACATGCTCTGTGGTGCCTTGAAAGAACAAATGCTGTGCACAGTGGAAAGGCCTCAAGCTGTTCCACCCTGAATGTTGAGTCATGTTTCTTGAAGGCTGTTCTGTTTCCTGTAATTTAATATTTTACTGACACCTGACTTATGCAGGGAACAGCAGCAGAGCCTGAGATAAATGAAGATATAATAATACATTTATGTAAAAGAACAATGTATTTTTGATATTTTAAACAATAAAACCAGAAAACCCACCTCAAACATACCTGAAACACTAGGAAATGCGTCGTTTCACCACATTGGAAATTCAAAGTAGAACAGGCAGCAGAAGCACAGCAGCGAGAGCATGCTGCCTCTGATCTGGACATACAAGCATTAGCTTTGTTCCAAGATTTCAGCATCTCCTTCTCCATTCTACCTCTTCATTGCAAGATGATATCTGTGGTGGGCATGGGTCATATAAACTACAAATAATTATCATGCTCATTGGAGATCAACAGATAACTAAATTTGTAATAAAGTATTTCAGGGAAAAATAGAAAACAATAATTACTTGCCTCATCTCTAGTGTATCCTTGAAAGTGGCAAGGGAATTTTTAAAAGGCATTTATGTGATACAAACACATTTCTTATAAATTATCATTGAAAATTGAAATAACAGGCAAAATAGATATTATTTTATAAATAGATATTATTAATCTCCATTATGTAGATAAGAAAATATATAACTGGTCACAGATATAATGGCATTATGAAAAATATTTCTAATCTTAATAACTAGGATAGAACCAAACACTAAAATGAAAATACAAATATTTTTGTCTTTAACACAGATCCTGAGATCCTTATTTAGGAATTATAAGAGTTAGGAAACATGATACCTTCTAATAATGAGGCAAATTAAAGGAGGAACCATTTGAGCTGGAAATTGAAGACTAGGTAGAATTAGAATTGGCAGAAGAAGGAATAAAGTCATATGAAGATATTTATTATCTTAGTCAAAATGAACAAGAGGTAACATGGAAATCAGGTTTTGTAATTGAACAGTAATTGATTCTGTTAAAATACAAGATATTTACAGTGAGCTAGACATTCCACTGCTTCACATTCCCCTCACTCATCTATTATTTTGGCAATGATGGAAGCATCTCCATGCATTTTTGGCCTTCAAAAACTAGCTTTTCAATGAGTCTGTGATTGTTTTTAGTTGTGCTCTTCAATTTAATTATATGAATAATGGTGTAGATGTCTGTATAGCTCTCTGATGTTAGGTTTAGAGAACTGATGAAATAGAGAAAAAATGTCAGTAAATGTAATAAAATTTATAATGAACATGAATACAGGATAAATACAAAGGAGTTAAAACAGAGATAGTTGACAATGAGAGAATTGGTAAGGATGACGTTATTTTAAAGTCTTGATAAAGTCTACTTGATTTTCTTTATTGATCACAACTGGGAGTAAAGAAAATAAGGGTGGTCATCATTGGAGATGTCCACATATGAACTATTTTCACAGAATAATTACTGACCTCTCTTGTGACCACAAGAATGGGTTTTCAAGCTAAGTGCATCACAACAGAGTGATTTAGAGATCTGGAAGATAATACCAACTAAAAGAAAAGAGAAAGATGGAGAAAAAAATACTACCCTCTATCTATTATTAACTATGAGATTTCCATTCAAGTTTCATGAGGAATTATGTCCTTATAGAATGTACAAGTTTAAATTGAGAACAGAGATTCATAAAACATTTTATGAAAAATTCTGTATAACAATGAAATGACAATCTTTTCCTTGATGTCACATTCCTGCTAAGAACATAAAGAAATGCTGGTTTATATTATTTAAAAACATAGGTACCTGGGTTCTTTAAAAATAATCCTCAGATGACTGAATGAAGAAGTATACTGCCTCTCTTGTCAGTTCTATCTTCACTGGCTGGGAATAAGAAATGCCTAGGAAGTGCAGGGGATTAAGGGACAGGAGAAATGATCAGACTCAAGGAAACATTTTTGCAAGACCATTGGCCTGACATGTCCAAATATATCAATAGCATGAAAGGTATGTAGACTGTTCTAAGCAGAATTGGATGATCAAATGCATAAAACGTGTAAAGAAAGAAACATCTCCAAAATAATATTTTGGACAATCACAGAAATCCAATATAGGCAGGGTGTTATGAGAATGTTCATAAATCTTTGAAACACCATAGAGATGTAATCATTGAATATAAATAAGGCATAAATACTTTAAAGTGTCTCAAAATATCTCAAAGTATCTGCTATAAGATTCCTATATCCAGTAGTTGTTCAATGAATGTTTTACCTTAGAAGTTTTATTTTATACTAATAGGTGGATTTTTATCTTATGTATACTGAAATATTAATTTTATTACATATAGAAATTAACAGATCCAAATAAATTTTCACTATCATTCTAAACGTGGCTTATTTTAAAAAGAAATGATAATTAGATTTTCTTTATTGATCATATTAAGTTGAACTAATCAGTAGAGAAAATATTCCTATATTTATTTATTTTCTTTTTTTCTTTTTGTATTAGTTGTTCAAAACATTACAAAGCTCCTGACATATCATATTTCATACATTAGATTCAAGTGGGTTCTGAACTCCCATTTTTACCCCAAATACAGATTGCAGAATCACTTCAGTTACACATCCACATTTTTACATAATGCCATATTAGTGACTATTGTATTCTGCTAACTTTCCTATCCTCTACTATCCCCCCTCCCCTCCCCTCCCATCTTCTCTCTCTACCCCATCTACTGTAATTCATTTCCCTCCTTGTTTATTATCCCATTCTCCTCACAACCTCTTATATGTAATTTTGTATAACAATGAGGGTCTCCCTCCATTTCCATGCAATTTCCCTTTTCTCTCCCTTTCCCTCCCACCTCGTGTCTCTGTTTAATGTTAATCTTTTCTTCCTGCTCTTCCTCCCTGCTCTGTTCTTAGTTACTCTCATTATATCAAAGAAGACATTTGGTATTTGTTTTTTAGGGATTGGCTAGCTTCACTTAGCATGATCTACTCTAGTGCCATCCATTTCTCTGCAAATTCCATGATTCTGTCATTTTTAGTGCTGTGTAATACTCCATGGTGTATAAATGCCACATTTTTTTATCCATTTATCTATTGAAGGGCATCTGGGTTGGTTCCGCAGTCTAACAATTGTGAATTGTGCTGCTATGAAGATCGATGTGGCAGTATCCCTGTAGTACGTTCTTTTAAGGTCTTCAGGGAATAGTCCGAGAAGGGCAATAGCTGGGTCAAATGGTGGTTCCATTCCCAGCTTTCCCAGGAATCTCCATACTGCTTTCCAAATTAGCTGTACCAGTTTGCAGTCCCACCAGCAATGTACAAGAGTACCCTTTTCCGCACATCCTCACCAGCACTTGTTGTTGTTTGACTTCATAATGGCTGCCGATCTTACTGGAATGAGATGGTATCTTAGGGTGGTTTTGATTTGCATTTCCCTGACTGCTAGAGATGGTGAGCATTTTTTCATGTACTTGTTAATTGATTGTATGTCCTCCTCTGAGAAGTGTCTGTTCAGGTCCTTGGCCCATTTGTTGATTGGGTTATTTTTTATCTTATTGTCTATTTTTTTTTGAGTTCTTTGTATACTCTGGATATTAGGACTCTATCTGAAGTGTGAGGAGTAAAAATTTGTTCCCATGGTGTAGTCTCCCTACTTACCTCTCTTATTGTTTCTCTTACTAAGAAAAAACTTTTCAGTTTAAGAAAGTCCCATTTAAATAAGACATAATCATATATGATTTTAGGTTTTACTATTTGTTCCTATACACTCTTAAATTAGTGGTATTTATATCTTTACCCTGAGGTTACCTGAGTTGACTAGAACTGATTGGACAGTTCTAGAATTCTGTAATTTAATGTAGTATAGCTAATTAGAACTTGAAATTCTGCTAGTCTGAATGAAAGTTGGGCTTTTTATTTTAATTAATCATAAAATTAAATAAGCATCTGTGGCTACCATATTGTAAAGTATAGTATAGAGAGAATGAAGACTACAATGTAAGAAATGGTCTTTATTTATTAATACAACCTCTTTCTTATTACTTGCACAAAAATACTTCTGACAATTTGTAATTTGTATGGAAGAATAGCTTACTTTAGATACTTGTAATAACAATAACAGCAAATACTTATTTACTTGTTCTATGTTGTGCACTAATATATCAATACATTTAATCATTACAGCAACATAATAAGATTGACACTAGTAGTAACCTTACTTTAAAGTAAGTAGCAACACTGTACCTATATTTTTTTCACATAGCTAGTGAATAGCAAAGACATAACTTAAACTAAGACAATAGCAGTATCAGAATTTTTAAGTTGTCTCTAGCTAAGAACATTTCTTCCTGCACTAGTTTTTATAACTTATAAAATGTATAGAAATAAAAAAATACACAGTTATCTGAAGTTTCCTATGCCTAATATTTTGAGATAGACTTAAAGCAATTTCGGGAGCTTTATTTTAAAAATGACAGACCAAAAATATTCTTTTTTCTTGGGTGGGGAGGATACCAGGAATTGCACTCAGGGGCACTCAACCACTAAGCCACAATTGTAGCCTCATTTTTTTGTATTTTATTTAGAGACAGAGTCTCACTGAGTTGCTTATCACCTCCTTTTTGCTGAGGCTGGCCTTGAACTAGTGATCCTCCTGCCTCAGCTTCCCAAGCTGCTAGGATTACAGGCATGTGCCACCACACCCAGCCAAAATATTCTATATCCCTCTTTCCTGAGGTCTCATTGAAATTCAGAAATATATAGATGTTCATGTATATATATATATATCTCCATACCCATAAATTTATGTATATTTTCATACACATATAATGAAACTCAAATAATATTTGAAAATAAGAAAGCCTGCAGTAAATCCAAACTTTGGATTAAAGAACTATAATAGCAAAGATGACCACAGTCTGATAAATTCTTTGCATCCAAGTCTTAGAAGATGTTACAAGATCAAAGTTAACACATTTTAGTGCAGCTGCACATCATCAGAGGAATAGGAAGAAAAGTATTTAAAGAAGAACTGAGCCTAGAAACATTGAACCAACAAGTACATTCTGTCTTTCAACTACCCATTCTAGGGTTCAAATAACTTTTTTCCAGAGAATATGAGAAATCTATTACTGCAGAGTTTTTATTTACACAAAGGGAGAAAATGTTTTAATTACTATGAAAATAAAGTTCTATCCAAGAGTAAATACATAAAATAATCTTCTGTGCCAAAAATAAAAGCATCCAGTTGGGGGAAGGGTGTGCTCTATATACTATATCTCTTACCCAAATAATGACTAAAATGGAATTAAATTATTTTACATTCTTTGTACACATAAGCAGATATGTAATTAAACATCTAATTCATGGAAGAAATCTGTTGAGAAATCTATCCTAATCTTCGATAGATGAAACAGTGTCAGCTACCTTTATTTATCAATACAGTTACTTGACTACTTAAAAAAAGAGAAGGATTAATATGAACAAACAGACCTACATCCCATAGATAAGAGATATACATGAACATTCAATTCATTCAATACTCATGTCAGAGATATTTAAGAAGTTGATGCATCCACCAAATAAACACTATCTACAAGGACAAACATAGCAATCACAGTACAAAATTTTACAAGAAATGAATATATAACTGCTGAAGTAAATATAAAACACAAACTGGAAACAAGGAACAAGAATTACCTTTAAAAATTTTTATGATAACATAGAGCATAAATGTATAAAATTGAAATATAACAGAAAAGCTAATATGCAAGGAATTCAGCTTCGTGTAACTGAGTTCAATATCTGTCTGATGGTCATTTTAGCCAACTGCAGGGTAGATGTAATAGAAGAAAGTTCTCAAAATTTGAAAAAAGCCTGATTTGAAAAGCTGACATAGAGAGGGATCCAAGATTGTGGAATAGAGAAGGTACTGTTTCTGGCTGCTCTGTGGAATTAAATCAAGAAAACAGTCAGGTGGCATCTCCACAAGGTCTCATCTAGATGGAACAGAACATCTCAGAGCATGCAACAGGACACCTGTACAGTGGATTTTTGCAAAAACCATCAGAACTGCAACCACCTGTGCAGAAATCAGACCCTCTGTGTTCCAGTAATTTTCTGGTCTCCATACCCAAAGCCTGCAGTTCTAGCATACACACGGCTCTCAAGCAGCATAGCAGAAACACCTAATCAGCTGCACTCCTCTCCCTCATAGGCCACATGGCTGCAATCTAGCCACAGCAAAAGCCATCTCAGCTCCCCCCACCTCACCAGACACCCCAGCACTGAAAGAAGATTGACTCCATCTTGGAAAACCTCTTTTCTCATTTTTTTGGTGGGAATGGCTATCAGTGCAGGTATCTGGTTTCCAACTTTCTCCCCTCCCTCCCTCCCCAGCTGTGATTACTCAGTACAGTGACTATTCATCTCAGAAACTGCTCTCAGCTAAATGGAAACACAGTGTGACCAGGACACCCCCCATCTGGGGTGACCCTGAGGATGAGAGGTCCCGCAGTTGGCACCTGATAAGCAAAGAGGTGAGTGGTCTAAAAAAGTGAAGCAAATCAGAGAGAATAGGATTGGGAAGCTCCAGGATTCAGAGGGAGATGATATTGGGATGCTCATGTTTTCTCACCCTGGTTACCTACACCACCCTGAGGACAGAGACTCCACTTAAAATAGACAACAAAATTCTAAGAGGTTTTTTTTTCTGTCTTATCTTCTTCCTCCTCTACCTTTTATCCTCTGGCCATGACAACCCCAACATATGTGAAATTAAGAACTTTACATGAAATAGAACTTTGAGAACCCAGGCACCTGAATAATATAATATAGTGGAATTGCATAAGGCCCCCTCCATTTTTTTCTTTTTTCCCTTTCTTTTCTCTTTTTTCTTTTTCCTTTTTTCCCTTTTTTTCTTTCTTCTTTCACCCTCAAAATTTTACCATTTTAACATCCTATAATTTTCTAAATACATATGTGTATTTGTTTTTATGTATGCTACTGTCCTCCCACATACTTGTATACCCTAAATTACCTCCTGTCTATTCCCCTGCTTCTAACCATCTTCATTAGAGTTCTTCTTCAAATTTCCTAATTTATATTAGCCCCATACCCTCACATCTTTATCCTTTAGCATATCATCCTACAACCAACCCCCAGTACATTGTTTTTCACCAGAAACTGTGCAACTTTTATGAATCTACTGCTTATAATTTAAATAATAATTGAATCCAAAATTTCTGTACATTGAGACTAACTAAAAATGTCTTAATAACAATAATTGATTCATAGGTAATGTACTGTTGATATTAGGATCTGGTAACATTGTTCTTCCCCAAAAAGGAGGGATCTTGGAACCACACAAGAAGAGCACTATAAATCTATAGGGTAAAAATAATAACACACTAGTTCCACATAGCTGAAAAGAAAGAGACGTAAGCAACATGAAAAGATAAGGGAAGAAAGTACCACAAACAATTCAAGACAACACATCATTAGGAGAATTCATAGCTACAGCAAAAAAATGACAGATAAAGATTTCAAGATATATATATATATATATATATATATATATATATATATATATATATATATATACAATGTTTTAGGATCTCAAACAAGGCATTAGAGAACAAATACAGGCAGTGAAAGATCACTTTGACAATGAGCTAAATAAACGAATCCAAGAAGCAAAAGATCAACTCAACAGGGAAATAGAACTTATACAAAACAAAAAACAGAAATCTTTGAAATGAAAGAAATAATAAACCAAATTAAAAACTGAAATGAGAGCATTACTAACAGAGTAGACCACATAGAAGATAGAACCTCAGACAATAAAGATAAAGTATATCATCTTGAAAAGAACATGGACAGCACAGCAAAAATGATAAGAAACCACTAGAAGAATATCTAAGAAATATGGGATAGCAAAAAAAGACCAAATTTAAGAGTTATTGGGTAGAGGAAGGCATAGAGGTCCAAACCAAAGGAATGAGCAATCTGTTCTATAAAATAATATCAGAAAACTTTCCAGACATGAAGAATAAAATGGAAATCCAAATCCAAGAAGTCTACAGGATGCCAAATGTGCAATATCACAACAGATCCACAAGAAGACACATTATTTTAGAAATTCCCAAAATACAGAATAAAGGGAGAATTTTAAAAGCCACAAGAGAAGGGAATCAGATTGCATATAGGAGTAAACCAATTAGGATAATGGCAGATTTTTTAACACAGTCTCCGAAAGCTAGAAGATACTGGAACAATATACTTCAAGCTCTGAAAGATAATGGGTGCCAAACAAGAATCTTGTATCCAACAAAATTAAGCTTCACATTTGAAAATGAAATAAAAACCTTCCACAATAAACAAAAGCTAAAAGAATTTATATGTAGAAAACTGGCACTACAAAACATCCTTCACAAAATATTTCATGAAGAGGAAATGAAAAACAACAATGAAAACAAGCAGAGGGAGATAGTGAATTGAAGGAAAAACAAATCAAAGAAGAAAACCACGTCAAATTAAATAACAAAAATAAACAAATATGGTTAGAAATACAAACCATGTCTAAATAGTAAACCCAAATGTTAATGGCGTAAGCTTACCCATTAAAAGACATAGGCTAGCAGATTGGATTAAAAAAGATCCAACAATATGCTACCTACAGGAGACTCATCTGTTAGGAAAAGATACACACAGACTAAAGGTGAAAGGTTGGGAAATCAAACCATTCACATGGACTGCGGAAGCAAGCATGGGTTGCCATACTCATATCAAGTAAAGTTGACTTCAAGCCAAAGTTAATCAAAAGGGATAAATATGGACATTACATACTGCTCAAGGGAACCATACACCCACAAGACATAACAATCATAAATATATATGTCCCAAACAATGGTGCAGCTATATTCATCAAAGAAACCCTTTTCAAGTTCAAGAGTCAAATTGACCACAACACAATAATTATGGATGACTTTAACACACCCCATCACTGCTGGATAGATCTTCCAAACAAAAGTTGACTAAAGATATTATAGAGCTTAATAACACAATTAATAACTTAGATTTAACTGACATATATTGAATATTTCAACCCGCATCAAGTGGATACACTTTCTTCTCAGTAGCACATGGATCCTTCTCTAAAATAGACTACATACTATGCCACAAAGCAACTCTTAGCAAATACAAGAAAGTAGAGATACTACTATGTATTTTATCAGATCATAATATAATAAAATTGGAAATCAATGAAAAAAAATATATACATCATATGGAGACTGAACAATATGCTACTGAATGAACAATGAGCTACAGAAGACATCAAGGAGGAAATTAAAAAATTCTTACAGGTAAATGAGAACACAGAAACAACATATCAAAACCTCTGGGACACTATTAAAGCAGTACTAAGAGGAAAATTTATTGCATGGAGTTCATTCCTTAAAAAAAGAAAAAAAATCAACAAATAAATGACCTCACAGTACATCTCAAAGCACTAGAAAAAAAAATCAGCAGCAAAAGCAGTAGAAGGCAAGTAATAATTAAAATTAGAGCCAAAATCAATAAAATTGAAAGAAAATAAACAATTGAAAAAATTGACAAAATGAAAAGTTGGTTCCTTTAAATAAATAAATAAATTTGACAGATCCTTAGCCTCACTAATGAAGAGAAGGAGAGTATTCAAATTACCAGCATATGTGACAAAAAAGGCAATATCACAACAGACACTACAGAAATAAAAAGGATAATTAGAAATTATTTTAAAACATTTTACTCCAATAAAATAGAAGACATTGAAGGCATCGAAAAATTTCTTAAGTCATATGATTTGCCCCGATTGAATCAGGAGATATACACAACTTAAACAGACCAATATCAAGTGAGGAAATAGAAGAAACCATCAAAAGATTACCAACCAAGAAAAGCCCAGGACTGGATGCATACACAGCCAAGTTCTGAAAGACTTTTAAAGAAGTACTAATACCAATAATCTTCAATTTATTTCAGGAAATAGAAAAAGAGTGAGTACTTCCAAACTCATTCTATGAGGCCAATATCATCCTGATTTCAAAACCGGACAAAAACACTTCAAAGAAAGAAAACTTCAGAACAACATCTGTAATTAACATAGATGCAAAAGTTCTCTATAAAATTCTGGCAAATCAAATACAAAACCTCATCATAAAGATCATGCACCATGATCAAGTGGGATTTATCCCCAGGATGCAAGGTTGGTTCAACATTCAGAAATCAATAAGTGTAATTCATCACATCAATAGATTTAAAGATAAGAATCATATTATTATCTCAACAGATGCAGAAAAAGCATTTGACAAAATACAGCACCCCTTCATGTTCAAAACACTAGAGAAACTAGGAATAACAGGAACATTCCTCAGCATTGTAAAGGCTATATACAGTAAGCCTCAGGCCAACATCATTCTAAATGGAGAAAATTGAAGGCATTCCCTCTAAAATCTGGAACACGACAGGGATGCCATCTTTCACTACTCCTATTTAACATAGTTCTTGAAACACTGGCCACAGCAACTAGACAGATGAAAGAAATTAAAGGAATATGTATAGAAAAAGAACTTAAATTGGCACTATTTGCTGATGATAAGATTCTATATCTAGAAGGCCAAAAAGCTCCACCAGAAAACTTCTAGAACCTGTAAGTGAATTCAGCAAAGTAGCAGGATATAAAATCAACACCCATAAATCAAAGGCATTTCTGTATATCAGTGACAAATCCTCTGAGAATTAAATGAGAAAAACTACCCCATTCACAATTAAAAAAAAAGATACTTGGGAATTAACTTAATAAAAGAGGTGAAAGATCTATACAATGAAAACTATAGAACCCTGAAGAAAGAAATCAAAGAAGAACTTAGAAGATGGAAATATCTACCTTGCTCTTGGATAGGAAGAATTAATATTATCAAAATGACCATACTACCAAAAGCACACTTTACATATATAATGAAATTCCAATCAAAATCCAATGGAATTCTTCGTAGAAACAGAAAAAGTAATCATGAAATTCATCTGGAAAAATAATAAGAGATCCAGAATAGTTAAATCAATCCTAAGCAGGAAGAGTGAAGCAGGTGGTATTTTATAGCAGACCTTAAACAATATTTCAGAGCAATAGCAAAACAAACAAACAAACAAACAAACAAACAAAAAACAACAAAAAAACCAACCAACCAAAAAAAAAAAAAGCACCATGTATTGACACCAAAACAGGCCAGTAGACCAGTGGTACAGAATAGAGAACACAGAGTAACCCACAAAATTACAATTATCATATATTAGACAAAGGTGCCAAAACATGCACTGGAGAAAAGACAGCATCTTCAACAAATGGTGCTGGGAAAACTGGAAATTTATATACAACAAAATGAAATTTAATCCCTATCTCCCACCATGCACAAAACAACTCAAAATGGATCAAGGAAGTAGGAATTAAACCAGAGTCTCTGCATCTAATAGAAGAAAAAGTAGGCCCTAATTTTCATCATGTGGGAATAGGCCCCAACTTCCTTAATAAGACTCCTATAGTATAAGAATTAAAACCAAGAATCAATAAATGGCAGGGACTCAAACTAAAAAGTTTCTTCTCAGCAAAAGAAAACAATCTGTGAGGTGAATAGAAAGCCTATAACTTTGGAGCAAACTTTTACCCCTCACACATCAGATAGAGCACTAATCTCTAGGGTACATAAAGAACTCAAAAAGCTAAACATCAAAAAAAAAAAAAACTAACTAACTCAATTAACAAATGGGCTAAGGGCCTGAACAGACACTTCTCAGAAGAGGATATACAATCAATCAACAAATATATAAAAAAAGTTCATCATCTCTAGCAATCAGAAAAATGCAAATCAAACTACTCTAAGATATCATCTCACTCCAGTCAGAATGGCAGCTATTATAAAGACAAACAACATTAAGTGTTGTCAAGGTTGTGGGGGAAAAGGTACACTCATATATTGCTGGTGGGACTACAAATTTGTGTAGCCAATTTGGAAAGCAGTATTGAGATTCCTTGGCAAACTGGGTATGGAATCCCCATTTGACCCAGCTATCCCTCTCCTTGGACTATACCCAAATGACTTAAAAAAAGCATACTAGAGGGACACAGCCACATCATTATTTGTAGCAGCACAATTCACAGTAGCTAAACTGTGGAGCCAACCTAGATGTCCTTCAGTGGATAAATAGATAAAAAAATGTGGCATAAATATACAATGGAATTTTACTCAGCTTTGAAAAAGAACAAAACCATGACATTTGTAGGTAAATGGATGTTATTAGAGAAGCTAACACAAAGTGAAGTCAGCCAATCCCCCCAAAAAACAAATACTGAATGTTTTCTCGGATATAAGGAGGTTGACTCATAGTGGGATAGGGAGGGAGAGCATGGGAGGAATAAATGAATTCTAGATAGGGAAGAGGGGTGGGAGGGAAACAGAGCAGCCAGGTGATTAGCAAGGATGATGGAATGTGATGAACCTCATTATACACAGTACATGTATGAAGAATTGAATACAAACAGAGATAAAAAAAATTGTGGTATATATATGTGTATTAAGAATTGTAATGAAAAAAAGCAAAACAAAACAAAAACAAAGTACATGTATAAAGGCAAAAAAAAGAAGAGCATTACATTAGATTAGGTAGAGGGAAGTGAAAGGAGGGGAAGGCAGGGGATATGGGGATAAAAAAAGATAGTAGAATGAAACAGACATGTTTCTGTATATATGTGACTATATGACCAATATGATTCTACAGTATACTCAGAAAAATGAGAAATTATATCCCATCTATGTATGATATAACAAAATATATAAGTACATTTTACTGACATGTATAACTAATTCAGACAAATAAAAAATTAAAAATAAATAAATAA
Source organism: Ictidomys tridecemlineatus (assembly GCF_052094955.1). Lineage (NCBI taxonomy): Eukaryota > Metazoa > Chordata > Mammalia > Rodentia > Sciuridae > Ictidomys > Ictidomys tridecemlineatus. Next base: position 79,735,423 of record NC_135489.1, on the reverse strand, counting down.
AATAAAGATAAAAAGAAAAAAAGAAAGGCTTATGTAGATCAAGCAGGATAACTAACCAAGTACAATACATCCAGGTAAAATGCTATGAAACTTCATTTTCAATTTTTAAGAAATAAACTACATTTTTTATGGAAAAAACAAAATGTTCTACAAAAATAAGATTGAAATTTAGTTCTATTCACTAGAACTAAATGTTAGTTCTGAGAGAAAAATTATATTGTAATTGCAATTTTTGCCTTGATTATCTGTCTATAAAATTTGGTAGAAAAATAAAAAAAATATTTAGACTTGTATAAATTTTAAATTGTTCAGAAGATAATTTAAAAAAAGAAAATAAATTCATGAATTTTGAGACTGAGGAAAAGAAGTATCAAATTACTAATGGATCAAAATAACATTGATAGCTGCATCCCAATTTTGGAAAAAACCTCTTCCTTCAGCAAAAGGCATTTATATAATTGCATTTTATTCTATTTATTGATTCTCAATTTCATTACCACTTGAAAACAAAATGTGTGCTAAGTATGGTTGCTAACAAATATCAAAATACTCCATATCAATGGAATATCAACAAATCTGTTTTAAAACATTATAACTAACATGCAAAACTAACACACTTGCCATGCAACAGAAGAGACCATGGAAAAATATATAAAAGAAAGAATAGCTTTATTATAGAATCCTTTTCAAAAAGAATACAATATAAACTGTTAAATTGATAGTATTTTAGAAATTAGTGCACTTGCTATTCTAGCAGTGTATAGTTATCTAAATAAAAGACAAATTAGTAATAATTATTTTAGGGACTGGGTCTCCTGAGTCAGGGGAAAACAAACATTACTTTTAATTTTGTTACTCTATTTGCTGTTTGGACATTTTAACATGCACATGTATTACTTCTATAATTAAAATATCAGTAATTTATTGACTTGTTCTAAAGCATATTATCTAATTCCCACTTTTGAATGGCTTTGGTATGCTGATTTTCTATTACATAATTAACTTTTAGCATAATTTTGAATCAAATCATTACATGTGTTAAGTACCTAGGAAAGTTTGTGAATTGTTTAAGGTGGTCTCAATAGGGTAACTATCCATATTTAATTAAGCAACCATTCATTTAAGAACTTATCTATTACTTATTTTCCTGATCTACATATACTAAAATACTCTGTACAGAAGAAGTTGGCAGAAGTTTTATTAAGGTCCAGACAGTAAATATTGTAGTCTGTACAAAGGCTTAAGTCAAAGAATCAATTCTGATACTGTGGCATAAAAATCACCATAGACAAGTTGTAAATTATAGCATAGTTCAAAAACAAAAACCAAAAACCTTCATTTGCAAAGACAAGGAGTGGGCCAGATTTAACACACAGGCCTTAGCTTAACAACACCTATTCATGTTTGCTCTGCCTTTTTTTTCTTTTTCCTTTTAACCCTGGGGATTAACGAAGGGACACTTTACCAGTGAGCTACATGCACAGTCCCTTCTGTTTTATTTTGAAACAGGGTTTCATTAAATTATCTAGGCTGATGTTGAAGTCTTGGCTGCCTGAGTTGCTGGGATTTTAGGTGTCCACCTCTGTGTCCAGCTCATGTTTGCTTTTTTAAAAAATATTTTTAGTTGTCAATGAACATTTTTTATTATATGGTGCCCAAAATCAAAACCAGTGCCTCACACATGCTAGGCAAGTGCTCTACAAGTGAGCCACAACCCCAGTCCTCATGTTTGCTTTAATTAATATCTATTTCCTTATTATCCACTTGCACAATTTTACTCATTGGAACATGCAGGTCAATATTAAGGTGCTGTAAATGTTATAGCAAAAACTTTATAGTAGGTCTAAAGTCCCTAGTCTGTTTCTTGCTGGACATATATTGCCTCCCTAGTTTTTTTCTCATCAGTTATTTTAATAAATTTATAGCTTGCTTCATGATCTAGGTCCTTTACACTGATTAGAAATGGGAAGGTTTCCTACACTGACCCCTGGGAGAATGCAATCCATTTTTTCAATATGAAAGGTATACTTATGCTCAATTGTAATTTCCTGCTGCTTGTAACTAAAGTATGAGGCTAACCATTGTGAAGTATTGGGGAGGGGATATCTTTTATACCAAGATAAAAATAATGTACATTGCAATTCAGTTGGGTCACTGAAAGAATGACCTTAATTTCTATGCAGCATGCTCTGGTACACTTTCAGATGTAGTTGAGAGATAATGACCTACATTGAACATGGCTGCCATCCTGATAAAACTGACAAGATAAAGAGATAAGGGAGTACCACATCTTCTTATTTTTGTGTTTAGCCCTGTGGTTTTTTTTTTTTTTAAATTAGAGCATTGTTGCTGCTTTGTCTGGTAAAGCCAGGTTAAGATATTTATGGAAAGGTTGATATAGGAGAGACCTGACATCAATTTAAGACACACATAATGGAGCTAAAATTCTTAATAGAATATTACTCAGCACTAAAAAATAACAAAATCATGGCATTTGCAGGGAAATGGATGGCATTAGAGAAGATTATTCTAAGTGAAGCTAGTCAATCCCTAAAAAACAAATGCCGAATGTCTTCTTTGATATAAGGGAGCAACTCAAAACATCAGGGAGGAAGAGCATGACAAAAAGATTACCATTAAACAGGTATGAGAGGTGGGAGGGAATGGGAGAGAGAAGGGGAATTGCACGGAAGATGGAAGGAGATGCTCATTGTTATACAAAATTACATATAAGATGGTGTGAGGGGGAAGAAAAAAAAGAGAGAGAGAAATGTGTTACAGTAGATGGGGTAGAGAGAGGTGATGGGAGGGGAAGGGAGAGGAGGGGGGATAGGAAGGGCAGCAGAATACAATAGGCACTAGTATGGCAGTAGGTATAATCGTGGCTGTATAACGAATGTGATCCTGCAATCTGTTTACGGGGAAAAAATAAGAATTTATATCCCATTTGAATTAAACATATGATATGACAAGATCATTGTAATATTTTGAGCAACTAATAAAAAATGTTGTTAAAAAACTTATGCTGATGCCAGAATTTTAAAAAATCAAGTCATTTGAAATTCACTGTTGCTGACTTTCTTAGCTTTGTAAATACCCTCCCTGGAAAGCACAATACGCAGTAGAGTAGGCTCTTTCTATATTTCTCTGGATATAGAAGTTAGGAGATCAGGCAATGTATCATGTGAGTGATAGGATTAGGAATATTTTCAAAAGGAGGATGGTGGAATATATAATCTTATGAAGACACAAATATATAGGCACCAATAGTATTGGAATTTGAAAGCATTAGGCAACATAGACATGGATCTTCTTAATAATACATGCTTTCATTAAAATTAGGCTTTGGTAGAATCCTAAATTCAGTGTGAGCATTGCATTTTGTGTCAGGAAAATTACTTTTATGAAATGAATATATAGATCAGGTGACATGAGTGTTTCTTCCACCAATTATGGGAACATGTTTTGAAACCCTATAAATTAGTATTTGGGGATACAGATAGGTGTACCATGTGTCTATGGATATTAGATTTTAATGAGATGATGCATGAATAGACCATACTCTGAATAAATGATATATCTGGTTCCAATTTTCAATAATGGATTGAATTGATATTTTAAAAATATATGGATCGAGTATTCATTTACATACATTCATTTCAACTATGTATATGTCTAGTAGTAGTATTAAGGTTAGTATTTCAAACAAAGTGTGGGTGAGTTTTGCTTCAGAAATGATTATGGCAATCAAAAATTATGTATCATGAAAGAGGGCTCATGAAAAGGTGAGTAGAGAAACATGGAGCAACATATGTGTTCTGACACAAGAAGTGATTGAAAATAAATCAAATGCATATAAATTTGTGAACTTGTGGATGAAAGGATATATCATATGATGTATGGATACTGAAGAAATACTAATGTACCAATGATAAATGAAAATAAATGTCAAAATAAAGATTATGTTCCATAGGAATATACTTGCATTGATGTTAAACTGGGGTCAGTTAATGTCATAATATTAGAATTAGTATTCAATATTCACTGCAGTTAGTCTTGAGTATTAGGAAATGAATATGTATGTCGGGAAAAATGAATATTTCTGAGAATGATCTAGTGAAAAGTTGATTATAAATCCACATACATGAACATGAAGGGCTCAAGATAGTGTTATAATATGACTCATGTATTTCATATTTGGAAATCTGATGACTGTATATATGTATATATATTAAATACATTAAAAGTAGCAATAGATATGCAAATCAAAATTCATAATGTAATATCTATCATTCAAAGAACACAAAAATATTCATTTTACTGTACATGGTTTTATGTATAAACTTCTTCAACTATGGAGCTCACCATAGGTTAAATTTTCAGTTCCCCCAGGGATTGGGGGGAGTAATCTTTTCACAGAATTTATATTTGCCAAAGTCAGAGTACTCACAAGAATGTAGCTATGATATCAGGTAGGACAATATATATGTATACAAAAATACATGTTCTGACTCAGGCTACAGAGAAAGGGAATCAGGAAGTTACATATTTGTTAAGTTTGAAAATTCATGGAGAAGTATTAGAAATGAAAATGTGACTAGTATTATAACACATAACCTTGATAAAGCAAAAGGCAAGTCAAAGAATACACAATGCCTCCTATGAACTACCTTTATTTCTTTTATATTAGGTTTATTTTTATCCATAATGTTAGGATAAGTAGTCAGTGTCTAGTAGAAAAGGGGTAGGGTCAGAGATTCAATACTTCCAAGGGAAAATATGAAAATTAATCCAATGTGTATGCAAACATGTGCTACACAAAAATACTTCCCATTGTCATCCAGAAAAATGCCTTGACATTACCATTGCCCCAAGTAAGACACAAGGAGAGATAGAAGAAGAAGAATATCTGTGAATGCATATCTGGAAGGGAAAATGTTCAGGATCAGAAACTTGGAGTTTAGCTGGCTTAATGACTTCTTGACAACCTGCCTCTAAGCTTTTGTCCCTTGAAATACATGTTGATGTCAGGAGCCTTAGCTCTCTCTGTGGTGCGACCATCAAAGCTGGGACTGCATCTATGTGAACTGGAGGACGTGGTTTCATATTTTATGATGAACATGAGCAGCAGAGCTGAATCCTCTCTTAGTAGGTAAACTGTGGCTACTGGGGGCTGAATGTCTCCCCGTGTGGACTGTGAAGCCATTGAGTCGTCCTCCACTTTTCATGGTGTTTCTTGCAGCTGCAGTAGGAGTTTGTATTTGCTTCAAGAAATACAAGAAGATCAGCTGGGACACAGTGCTAAAGGGAGTTCTGTCACGTGTGGTGAATCATGGTCTGCAGGAGAAAACTCCAACTGGACTGCTATGCTATACATCTTTTCCACTTGAGCATAGCAACCTGATTCTGAGCATTGCCCTGAAGTCTCTCCCCACAACAAGATGCCTTTACATATAAGGGTCTTCTGGCTGTAACATGTCAGTAAAATGTTATTTTGAAAACAATGGCAGATCCACATGGCCCCACCACAGATGTTTGATCACACACCTGCACTCTACTGCTCAAGGCCCAGTTCCCAGTGTATTCAAACTTACAGGCATCTCTTTTCTACGCCATTTTCATGAATTCCAGTCAATAAAGGCACTGTCTGGTTCAGTGATGATGAGCAACAAGCGATCCTAAAGTTCTCCAGTCCTTCCTGGTGATGGGAATTTCAAATATTTCATGGTATTGGTCTAGCCATATTTCAAGAATGAAGTATATGGCACTGTGGGGTTATGATTCATTCAGAAGTCATTAAGTAGTGAGACATCTTCTCTCAATGAAAGCTCTGGAGAATTCAAGCAGGCAAGTCTTCCCAAATAGTGGCCAAAAGGTCACATGAAGCCAGGCCCATCTGGGTCTAAAATGTGAGGTCCATGTATGTTTTGGCTTTCAACTATGAATGACAAAGCTGAACAGAAAAAGTTGTGTGATATCCTGGCTGAGATTCCCAGTGCTGTGGAGAAAGCCACCCTGGGCCTAGCTCTTAGTTTCACATGTATGTGATGACTTTTCCAAAAACACAGCACTGCCACTGGATTTTCTAGAATGACTATGGCCAAACTTGGTGCCCAGAATGTGGCAGCAGAGCACAACTTTCTAGCTTACGTGACTCAGAAGGGACCAATGGCTCAACATGGAAAAAGAGGACACTCTCCTTTCATGGCTAGCATTTGCTGAGAAAGCTTAAAGGGGACCTTTCCTGGGTCTAAGCCTTAGGACAAAATGGTTAATTGCAGCATGTAGCAAGCCCCATCCCTTCTGGAACATGCTCCAGTTCACCAGCCTGCTGTTCAGTACACTACTAAATCATCTCACAGGCTCTCTTCATGGTATGACTTACAGACTTCTGACCTCCTGAAGACTCTCACTCATTCAGCAGAAATTTCAAAATGAAGGCAGGACATGAACTTATGCCTATTTCACATGCAAAGTGTGAAAACTACAAGTCCCAGAATATACCAGATGTTAGCTGCTGTCTGCCTGCTGATGGTCAGGCAGTCTCTTAGTGGGCAAAGGCTGCTTTACCAGGGCTGCATTGGCCCCATCTTGATCAGGACTCACCTTTTGCATTTGTGATATACTGGTACTGAACCCAGAGCTCTTCCTCATAGTCCCTAATTCTCCAGCTGAATGGGTCACAGTTGCAAGCACCCTTGGGAAGGCTCATATGGTTCTGCACCACGATGGAGGACATCTCACTCTTGGATCTGCAGTGAGGTGAGGTGAAGGTGCTGTGGGCCAGGGGTGGCTCTTTGGTACAGTGCTTGTCTAGCTTGTGGAAGGCCCTGGGTTACATCCCATGAACCATATCAAAACAAGACAAGGTGCTGAGGCTGTGCAAACAGCTGCTGTCTCCCTTTCTGGCCAGGGCTTCTGCTATACAAGAACTGGAGGGCTACTTCATAACCTTTGTTTACAGACAGAACAAAATCAGGCCACCTGTGCAGGGCCTAGGAGGGGCCCAAAGCCTCAATCAGAACCAGGTCTCCAGTGCCTGTGCCTGGCCCTCTACTGCACCTTATTGGCCTACATTCCAGAACTGAAGTCCCTGAAATCTGAACAGGAAACTTGGGGAGGCCCCCCACAAACAGGAAACAGAATAGGGGAACAGAAGCATGATTAAGGACATATTCTCTCCAAAGGGAAGTGTCTCCATGCACAGAGTCTAACCCAGCTTTCTGAACTATCACAGGTGCACTGAGAGAAGAAAATGAGGAGAGAGGAGATAGGACAAAGACCTGCCAGGATGTCATAACCTCTAGGCTGTAGATGAGCTGGCGAAATGTTCCTTGGAAAAGCAGCACCTTCGTTCTCAAGCACAGGAGAGCGACTGAGGGTGCTGTGTGGATTTTCATTCACCTTATGTTATTCATCACAAGTGGAATGTTAAGCAACTTAGTGTTACTAAAAAGATACATCCACAGGTCCCAGGCTCAGGCTGGTGAGTCTGGTCTGATCAGAGTCTCTTGCTATCTCTTTTGATGAGAGAGATCATGCTCACCAGCAGAAGGGTGACTGAACCTTGGACCAGCTTCCAAAGGGTGTGCCTGTAGCAGAGTCAGGACAGGGGACAGGGAACAGGGTACAATGGCTCAGCACCACAGTCAGTGCTGTGATCTCTACACCTCTTTCCGCTGTGTCAACAAGCCTTCTAGCCTACAAACCAGGGCTGGAAATTGAAGTTTTCATCACTTTTAAGTGTAAGAGACTCACAAATGCAATTGTCTTAAGATTAGAAATAGGACTGATTGGAACTTAATTCTACATCTAGGAACAGTAACTAGTGCCTTAAAAGGTGAAGAAATATTTGTTGCTTTTTTATATAATTTTTTTAGAACAAGCCAACTAGGTTCTATAAATAAAACAAATAAGGACCAAATTCACTAAAACAATTAAATAGATACTTTAAGTTAAAAAAGCAGTTGTATATAAAATATAATAAATATGAAGAAACCAAAATAAATTTGATACAGATGAAGTTAAATAAGGAAACATGTTTATCTAGAATTCTGCTTTACTTATTGGTGTTTCTGTAACTACTGCTGAGAAGTTTAGACTGACGGTGGTTAACTAGTTGAATAAACTACATCTCATGTTCAGGTTAAAATGATATAATTTTTACATAATAAAAAATTCTGCAATTTATTGTGGTAAAAGACAATAAGTATTTGCGCTGGGGACAAAAGTAAAGCCCTTTGTAGGACTTTTTTCTGATTATGTAGTACATAGGATTCTAGAGAGAATTTAAAAACATCTACTGAGAAGACAACCCATTAGTCAAGGAAATCACTTGACTTAAGACCCCAAACTAGAACATGCATAGACGACAGGTGTAGTGGTGAAAGAGGTTCTGGGCTGGAACATCTGAGTGCCTAGGAAGTGCTCAAGAGTAATGCAGTCACCTTAGAGGGCATCCAAGAGACCAAATTTGAAAAAACTTGAGAATAAAAAAAAAAAGGAAGGCAACTGGTTACATAACATGATTAACCAGAGAACTCCTGGTGTAAAGGATTCCAAAGAGGCTGGCTATCTAGCCCCAAGGGTATGTGACATTAAATCTGAGACACACAGTGCTGGTGAGGTGTCAAAACATCCTGTGACAATGCAGCAGGCTTCCAAGGCCCTGCCAGCCCCAGAAATGGGCATTGAGGGTACTGTGCAGACAAGTCCAGGTGTTCATGGGTGTGGCTGGTGACCATGGAAAAGAAACTGGTCCCGAGTGCTGTGTACACCAAGGGGCAGTGAAAAGGGAGGCTGGCAAACCCAGCAAGGACAGAGCAACAGTGGCAAAGGGTCCATGGGAACATGGCTTGGACATGTGCTAGGAAATGGAGACCATTCAGGGAGACAAAATCCTGTATAGTTTCTGGGCTCACAAACTTCCTTCAGAAGGGTGAAAAATAGGAAAGAAGTTAATGAGCACTGCAGAGAGAACTTGAAACAGAAAAGCTCCTGTGGTGAGGAAGCCAGCACCCATGGGCTGGCCTTCCAGGACTCTGCCATCGCCCACATTCCCCCTGTGGGCCACGTGGGGCACCAGGCCTGGAGCCAGGGAGTCACAAGGTCAGAACTGGAGGGACAGTGGAGGACCTCAGTGGCCTAAGATTACCCTGCCAACAGGTGGTTTTAGACCCTCAGATTCTCCATCTGAGACCCTGAGCAATCCTCCTGTCCCCATAGCACAGGCTCTTCAAAGATTATCTCGAGTCTGAATAAAAGGGTCTGTAGAAAAAAGACTATGAACAATAAATGTCACTTCTGGATCCTATTTTTGTATTTGCTATTACTTCAAGCAGCAGTCCTAGGAAGATAATTTCTGTAACTTCCTACATATCACCATCTCAATTTTAATAACCTTGAATGGCAACTCTGGCTGCAGTTTATGACATGCTGGAAAACATTATATGAGAACAATTTTTTTTAAATTTTGCAATTATGAAAAATATTAAGCACACAAAAGCAGAAAAAGGAAGCCAACAATCCCCCATAACCACCATTCAAGTGACCAAAAATCCACCATGACCAACATCCAGGTAGCCAATAAACACCCCAAGACTACCATCCATATGGTTAACAACCACACATGACCATCATCCAGGTCTATTTGGGTTTTTTGGAACAAAAACATAGCTCTGCCCTCCTCAGAGGTGGAGAAAGAAACACCTAGCATGCTCCTTCCCCTGGGATAGTATAACAGGTCCCTGCACTGCCCGCTTCTCAGTACCTGAAGGTGCCGGCCTCCTGGAGTGCATCCTGGTTCACAGCCTCTTGCTCCACCCACTACTTCAGACTGCAAAGTCGGTTCTCTTCTTGATTCTTTAGAAGGACAGAGAGGCATATCTTGGATACCTGCAAGAATTAGGCTGTGAAAAGTCAGAAGGGAAATTATTTGGTCCACCTGTGCGCACCAAGTTGGAGGTTCTGCTGTGCTGCTTGACCAGTTCCCCCACAAAGGGAAACCATACGTCCTCTGGCCAGGCCAACTCTAGAGCAGAATTCAAGAGATGTCCTGAGATTTCTGCAATGCCAGCTGCATACGCCAAGCCACAGGAACCTAGAAGGGCAGCTCACCACACTCAGTCACAAAATCCCCACTGCTCAGGAAGGGCCTGCTGGGGTAGGATGAGAAGCATGGGTATGACTCTTACCACTGCACACATTGTCCCCATTCAAGAGGCTGAAGAGGATGGTGACTCTCCTCATGTTGCATGGGCAGCTCTCCTGGTCCTTGAGCATCCCCATGGCACTCAGCAGTCTGGTGATGTCCAGGACCTGTGCCTGCCAAGGGAAACAGCATATTTTCTGTTGCTGCCATGTCCAGGGTGTGTAAACGCTGTGCTACCCACATGTGTAGATGGCCTGGTGTCCATGGTGAAGTTGACCTACTGACCTCCCCTAGCTGCTCACTGTGTGTTGTCCAACACCCCTGAGAACCACTGGCAAGGTAATGGCTGACATCAGGGATTTGGTCAGTGGTTGAGGGACAGGAAAGAGCTAACTAGGAGCCTTTATAAAGAAAGGAATGCCAGATATTGTCCTGGTAAATCCCTCACACTTCCAGCATAAAGAGAAGGCAAGGCTTAGCCTGACCCTGGCACAGCCACCTGAGCTCCTCCAGCTCAGCCGCCTGTAGCTAATGGGGGAGCAGAGAACTCACATCACCACCCCTCAGGTCCACGGCCCCCCACTCTATCTCCTCCCGACCTTCCTCTTTCATTTCCATTTCTGCCACCTCCCTGACTTTCTGGTCTCCGCCTCCATTGCCTCTTCCTGGTTGCCTTTGGCTTCAAGCAAAGGGAACACAATCAACTCACCGCTTGGAGAAGGAAAAGGATGAGGTGGCACCAAGTCTGTGCCTAGGCTGAGCCTCACCAGGGTTTCCTCTCCAAAACTTTAGTAGCAGCCCAGTTAAGGGGACATCTGTCATCCAGATCAGCATGAAATCCACTGGTCAGGTGCCCCACAGCCTGGACTGAGGGATGGCACATGACCCACAGCACACCAGCTGATATACTCGGGTCTGCTCCTCGGCCTTCCCATGGCCCTGGGGATCTTTACTGTGAGCAAGAAAGTTCAGGACCACATCCTGAGTTCCTGCTGAGAGCAGGTGCTGATACTCAAAGTTTACTCAAATGTAGCAGCCCTGACTCCAGCCCCATAGGAGGCTGTCTAACTCGGCACCTTCCACCTGCCTCTCTGACCCCACTGCAGCAGATTGCCACCTTGAAATTCAGATTTTGGACTGCATCCTGGCATGAGAAGCTGGCTAATGCTTTCTTCTTGTCAGTCATACTCCAGGACTTCCAGAGTCCTTCCCCAGCAGGGTTCAAGGGGTCCTGAAGGTTGAGTGGCATCGGCTCAAGGAATGAGACAAGGAGTCATTCCATTGGAGCAAAATCCATAGAGAGAGCTCTAATACAGCTTTCTCTGGGTCACCTTTTATTACATTTTTTCTTATCATTATGGATTCAGAATCATTAATAGAATATGTCATTGATTTTCTCAAAATGTGACATTCCCTTTGCAATCATTATGGGTATAGAAAAATGCGTCATCAATTTACATTTTCCCAGGATGTGATATTTCCTTAACAATCAATGTGGGCACAAAATCATTAATAAAATGCATCACTAATTTGCATTTTTTATATTTTCTCGAGATGTAGTATTTTCTATGTTAATAACAGATGCCAAACCATGTAACCAGATTCTAAGTCTCCCAACCTATCAATAACCTTTAAGTTTAAAGCACACCTGTACTTTATTTCTAATCAAAGATCCCCATCTAAAGAATCCCTCTTAAAACTTATACTTAAAATATCCTAAAGTCTATAAACTATTCTTAAAACATCTTAAGGACCCATACAGCTAAGAACTTAAGAACCCATACAGCTAAGAACTTAAGAATTCTAAGCTTAAGAATCTAAATAATATTTACAAAACTTCAAGAATAAGCCCAGGATGGCCAATTTCATTCCTTTCACAGTCCTAGAGTTGCTACCCAGGGCAATTAGGCAGGGAAAAGAAAAAAATGTACTGGGATTGGAAAAGAAGTACTATCCTCACAGACAGATAACACAGTCATCTATATTGAAACCTCAAAGAAGACACACTGTCCCTTGTATGCCTTGCTAATGAACCTGCAAAGGTGTAGGACACAGAGACAAGGTGCAGCCATGTTTCCAAGGGCTAGTGATGAAAAGTATAAAAAAAATTGAAAAAAATAATTTTTAAAAATATATATATTTTTTGTTGTAGATGAATACAATACCTTTATTTGATTTATTTTTTATGTGGTACTGAGGATCAAACCCAGTGCTCAAACATGCTAAACAGGTGCTCTACCACTGCACCACAACCCCATCCCTGAGAAAATAAATTGTTACAATAGCAAAGGAATAAAGTACTTAGGAGTAAATTTCCCAAAAGGATTGCAGACCTTACCATTTGCAAACTGAAAACCATTGTTGAAGGAAATTAAAGACCAAAATAAATGGGGAGATATTCCAGGTTCAGAGACCATGAGATGTAATATTGTTAAGAGGTCAGCACTCCCCAAACTGACCTACAGATTCAAAGCCATCCCTGTCAGAATCTCAGCTGCTTTCCTTGTAGAAAATGACGAACTGGTTCCAAAATTCATATGGAATCCCAAGGGATCCAGAAGAGTAAACAATGCCAAAAAGAGGAGAAAAAATCAAGAGAACTCATTCTTCTTGATCTTATGACCTACTGGAAAACAATGGCAGTGGAGACATAGAAGTATGTGAGGGGAATCTTCATGGCTGCATCAACAGACCTCTGACAAGAGTGCCAAGATCACTCAAGGGATAAAGTACAGTGCCTTTTTCAAATGGTCTGGAACAGCTGGATCTCCACATACAAGAGAATATGCCTGAACCCTTACATCATACCATGTATAAAAAGGAACTAATGTTAAGAGCGAACATTCTGTAGAGATTTCAGAAGGGATCTCTCCATGATAGAGCACTTGCTTAGTGTATGGTCCTAGGTTCAACACCCAGTGCCAAAAACAAAACAAAAACCTTTTAGAGGGAGACACAGGTAAATCTTCATGACCTAGGATTTAGCACCAAGATTCTTTGATGTCAAAAGTACTAGCAACAAAATAAAAAAATAGACACATTGAATTCACCAAAAGTAAAAACCTTCCCAGGTGTGGCAGGGCACACCTGTAATCCCAGCTACTCAGGAAGCTAAGACAGGAAGGTTACAAATCTGAGGTCAACCTGGGCAACTTTGTAAGAATGTGTCTCAAATAAGAAACAAAAAGAGCTAGGGATGTAGCTCAGTGGTAGAGTACTCCTGGTTTCAATTTCTACTACCACAAAAAGAGAAAAAAAATTAAAAGTCTCTGTGCTTCAAAAGAAACCACCAAGAGTGAACACAATCCATAGAATAGGAGAAAACACTGTCATATCACACATCTGACTGGAGATTTGCATGTGATTATCCAAAGAACTCTCATAAGCTATGATAAAGGGAAGACATACAGCCTAATTAACAAAATGGACCAAAGATATGAACAGAGATTTGTCCAAAGACATAGAAAACAGGAAAATCTAATAAACAAATGAGAAGGTACCTGAGGTCATAGCTATCAGAGTCACCAGAGAAACCACTTCACACCCCGAGCCTGCACAGACACAGGTCTGAGAGCACAGGCTGTGGGGGTGTGGAGGGTCAGGACCCTCCTAGCCTGTGGCTTACATAGAAATGGTCCAGCCACTGTGGGAATGGTCCATACAGTCTTCAATCACACAAGTACCAAGTGATCTGATAGCGACTCCACCATAGGCACAGAGAACATAAATTGCATGTCCACAAGAACCTGTGTGTGGAGGTTCACAACAGCAGACTTGTAACAGCCATCAGTCAAGGGGAGCCCAGATATCCATCAGGGGACAAAAGGACCATAAAAGCACACTGTGTCCATATGATGAGAAACATGTAGCCATGAAAAGGGTCAAAGTACTTACAGGTGCTCCAGCATGGACAACCTTAAACACATGCTCAAAGAAACCAGGCACCCATCTGTGGAATCAACACAGATGCCCTTCAATAGATGAATGGATAAAAAATGTGGCATTTATACACAATGGAGTATTACACAGCACTAAAAATGACAAAATCATGGAATTTGCAGGGAAATTGATGGCATTAGATCAGATTATGCTAAGTGAAGCTAGCCAATCCCTAAAAAATAAATGCCAAATGTCTTCTTTGATATAATGAGAGCAACTAAGAACCGAGCAGGGAGGAAGAGCAAGAGGAAAAGATTAACATTAAACAGAGACATGAGGTGGGAGGGAAAGGGAGAGAAAAGGGAAATTGCATGAAAATGGAAGGAGACCCTCATTGTTATACAAAATCACATATAAGAGATTGTGAGGGGAATGGGAAAAAAACAAGGAGAGAAATAGAGAAATGAATTGCAGTAGATGGGGAAGAGAGAGAAGATGGGAGGGGAGGGGAGGGGGGATAGTAGAGGATAGGAAAGGCAGCAGAATACAATAGTTACTAATATGACATTATGTAAAAATGTGGATGTCTAACCGATGTGATTCTGCAATCTGTGTTTGGGGTAAAAATGGGAGTTCATAACCCACTTGAATTTAACGTATGAAATATGATATGTCAAGAGCTTTGTAATGTTTTGAACAATCAATAAAAAATTAAAATTAAAATTAAAAAAAGAGAACATAGTCCTTTTGTTTTAGCTCAGCAGTTGGAGCTCTATCAAAAGCAAGTTAAAATATTTGCAAATACCTTCCCTTATTCAAAAAATAGCAAGGGATGAACATTTCTAATCATTAAAATATAACAAGAAAAAAAATCAGAGAGATACAGGAGTGAGGGAGGGAGGGTGCTAAGAAAAGAGTGTGTACTGTGTGTGGAATTTCTTCCACCTGATGTGAACAGGTTTTGCATTTACTGACTGACTGTTGATATGAAAAAGGACCCTACAAAGTCACATGGGCTTGCCATACTGGGAGACCCTGAGCCATGAACCATGTCTGTACACCCCAGGAGCTTGGAGGAGGGAGACCAGCAATGCTGAGAGGTTCCAGGAACACCCAGGCCCCTTTTCTGCGTTTTATGTGCTGTTTATGGCAAAGGTCATGCATAGGTGCAGGAGTAAATGATTTTGCAAGGCCACCTTTGATTTTTTGTTTCAAACTGACTCAACTTAGAAAAACCATAGAACTAAGTGTTAAACAAATGCATAACACATACATTTTCTCTATGACAATGATCATTTAAAAATATGTGAAAACACAAAGGCCAAAAAGTTGGGTGGGAATGAAGCAAAATCTCAGCACCCAAGAGCTGTGATTTGCTTTTGCTTTTTTTGTAGTTCTCGGTACTGAACTCAAGCCTTACACATGCTAGGCAAGTGCTCAACAGCTGAGCTACATCCACAGAAAAAAGAAAAAATCTAGATGTCTGGATTGGCAACTGCAGAGGACACTGGGGCATTTGCTGGTGTACCAACCTCCCATTTTGACAGGAGGCAGCCCACACCACATAGGAGCCTGCACAGGGGGATGCACCAGCTGTTCTACTTACACATCCTGATAGATGTCCACAAGGTGCATCAGCATTTTGAAAATGTTCCCAACATGCTAGGGAAGGAAAGAGAAAAAGAAATATGAAAGGCTCAACCAGGAAACAGCTGCCGAGCCAAGAAGGGAGAAGGGCACAGAGACTCATCCTATTCTCCCTGCACAAAAGCCTCAAGGGCTCAAGGGCCAATTTTCATTTTCCACCAGTGAAATGCATGCTGTAAATTTAAACCATTTTCTTTCTCTTTTTTCCTTTTATATGTTTTGGTTGGGGTTCTTTTCTTTTTTGAAACTGGGAATTAAACCCAGGGCTTTGCTTATGCAAGTTAAGTGCTCTGCCACTGAGCTACATCCTAGCCCTTACACTATTTTCTTCTTTTAAAAAAATTAATAATTAATTAATTAATTCTAATTAGGTATATATGACAACAGAATGCATTTTGATTCATTGTACACAATTGCAGCACAACTTTTCATTTCTCTGGTTGTACATGATGTAGCGTTGCACCATGTGCAGTCATACATGTACCTAAAGTAATGATGTCTATCTCATTCCACCATCTTTCCTACCCCCAGCTCTCCTCCCCTCCCCCCCTTTGCCCAATCAAAATTCTTCCATTTTTCTTATGCCCCCCCCCATTATGGATGAGCATCTACTAATCAGAGAGAACATTCAGCCTTTGGTTTTGGGGGATTAGCTTACTTTGCTTATCATTATATACTCCAGCTCCATCCATTTACCTGCAAAACCATATTTTTACTCTTTTTTAATGCTGAGTAATATTCCATTGTGTGTGTGTATATATATATATATATATATATATATATATATATATATATATATATATATATCATAGTTTATTTATACATTCATCTATTGAAGGCCATCTAAGTTTAGCTATTGTGAACTGAGCTGCTATAAACGTTGATGTGGATGTGTCACTATAGAATGCTGATTTTAAGTCATTTTTATCTAGACTGAGAAGGGGGATACATGGGTCAAATGGTGGTTTCGTTCCAAGTTTTCTAAGGAATCAATACTGCTTTCCAGATTGGTTACACCAATTTGCAGTACCACCAGCGATGTATGAGTGCACCTTTCCCCCACATTCTCGCCAACACTTATTGTTGTTTGTATTCTTGATAACTGTCATTCTGACTGAAGTGAGATGAAATCTTAGTTTTGATTTGCATTTCTCTACTTACTGTAGATGTTGAACATTTTTTCATATATTTGTTGATTCAGTGTAGATCTTCTGAGAAGTGTCTGTTCAGCTCTTTAGCCCATTTATTGATTGGGCTGTTAGTTTTTTCGGTGTTTTTTTGAGTTCTTTATAGATCCTGGAAATTAGTGCTCTATCTGACATGTATGTGGCAAAAATTTGCTCCTAAAATGTAGGCTCTCTCTTCATCTCATTGTTTCTTTTGCTGAGAAGAAGCTTTTTAGTTTGAATCCATCCCATTTATTGATTCTTGATTTTATTTCTTGTACTTTAGGAGTCTTGTTAAGGAAGTAAGGTCCTAATTTGACATGATAAAGATTTGGGCCTACTTTTTCCTCTATTAGGTGAATGGTCTTTGGTCTAATTCCTGGGTCCTTGATCCACTTTAAGTTGAATTTTGTGCATGGTGAGAGATAGTAAGGTTTAGTTTCATTTTGCTGCAAATGGATTTCCATTTTTCTTAGCACCATTTATTGAAGAGGCTATCTTTTCTCCAATGTATGTTTTTGGCACTTGTCTAGTATGAGATAACTGTATTTACATGGATTTGTCTCTGTGTCTTGTATTCTGTACCATTGGTATATATGTCTATTTCGGTACCAATATCATGCTGTTTTTATTACTGTGGCTTTGTAATATAGTTTAAGGTCTGGTATTGTAATGCATCCTGCTTCAGTCTTCTTACTAAGATTGCTTTGGCTATTCTGGGTCTCTTATTTTTCCAAATGAATTTCATGATTGCTTTTTTTTATTTCTATGAGGAATGACTTGGGGATTTTAATTGGAATTGCACTGAATCTGTATAGCACTGTTGACAATATTAATTCTGCCTATCCAGGAGCATGAAGATCTTTCCATCTTCTAAGGAAGGTCTTCTTCAATTATTTTCTTTAGAGTTCTGTAATTTTCATTGTAGAGATCTTTTACCTCTTTTGTTAAATTGACTCCCAAGTCCTTATACAATTTTCTTTACCTCAAAAAGCATAATAAGGAAAGATAGCAACTATGAAATGTGTGACATTCACAGCACCAACTAAGAGTCATAAATAACAAACAGCTTCTGTTCTTGTAAGCTCTATTTACTAAACCAGAATCAACTCTGGGAAGTCAAACTTCAATCCTAAGAAATAATGACTTCTTATTTCAGCAATTCCCCTATTATTTCTCAGCACTTCTCCCAACCTGCCCTTCAAGACAGAAGACCCACAAGCATTCAATGTTCAGCTTGTAACTTGCTTTTGCTAAGCAAGAACCTGACACCTAACCCCCAACCAAAACCTCCAAGAGATCTTCTGAGATCTTCTGAAGCTGTTGCAGCCTGTAGTGAGTCTCTAGAAAACAGTCCAGGATCGGAGCAGGAATGAGACTCAAGTACTCAGTGGAGTTTTCTGTATAGGGAACCAGGCTTACCAGAGGCAGCAAACTCAACCAGGATCAAAAGAGATACTCATCCACATACAGCAACTTCTTCCTGCTCTCTATGAAGTTAAGAAACTGGCTCTGAATGAAGGGATCAATACAGAGACTAGGGCAGCAGTGAGAGCACTGAGCAGACTCAAGACAAGGAAAAGCAAGGTCCAGAATCCTCAGTTTTTAATGGTGATATCAATACATTGTGAAAACAGACATACAGAGCGAATCAAATGAAAACTGAACAAAATAGCCAAGTGTATGGCACACCTGTGATCCCAGCAACTCAGGAGGATGAGGCAGAAGGAATGCAAGTTCAAAGCTATCCTGAGCAATTTAGTGAGGCCTTATCTCAAAATTAAAAATATTAAAAAGGGGCTAGAGATGTGACTCAGTGGTTGAGCACCCCTGGTTTCAATCCCTGGCATCAAATAAATAATTTTTTTTTTACAATTTTTAAACCATTTTTTTTTGTGTGTGTGAGGTGGTATTGGTATTAACAAGTCTTTATAAGCTTAAGATTCTAACTGAAGTTTTCATTTGAAAGCCTTTGGGGCTCAGTTGTATGTCATGTAGCGAGGAGTAGCACTGAATTTGGCATAAGACTTAATGACTTATTTACAACTTCCAAGAAATCCTTCTCAGTAGCAATTTTTTGCCATGCTCGGATTGCAAACATACCAGCTTTTGTGCAGACACTTCTAATCTCAGCACCAGTGCTATTTGGACATTGTTGTGCTAACAATTCAAATCTGATATCTCTTTCAACACTAATTGAAGGAGAATGAATCTTAAAGATGTGAGTCTGACCCTCTGAATCAGGTAAACTAAATTCAATCCTGTATCCAATATCCCTGGCCTCATCAGTCCTGGGTCTAGAGTATGAGGTCTGTTGGTGGCCATCAGCACTTTAATGTTGCCTCAAGGATCAAAAACATCCAGCTGATTAATCAGTTTCAACATTGTTCTCTGTACTTCATTGTCACCTCCAGCAGCATCATCAAACCGAGCCCCCAACGGCATTGATTTCATCAAAGAAGATAAGGTAGGCTTTTTTGTGTGCTGGCCATTTCAAAAAGCTCATGAACCATTCGATCCCCCTCTGCAACATATTTCTTTACAAGTTCAGATCCAATAACTTGAATGAAGCAAGCATCAGTCCTACTAGCAACTGCCTTGGAACAGAGTGTCTTGCCTGTGCCTGGGGGACCAAACAGCAGCACACTCTTGGGAGGCTCAATGCCAAGGTTAACAAACGTCTCTGTTCCTTACTACCACCAACATCACTGTAATTGACATCAGGTTTTTTCTCCATTTGCATCATGGTAACTGTTGCGTCAATCTTAGGAAGCAGTGGGATGTGGATTTGATACTTATTTCTGTCCACACCAACTCTCATCCCTTCTTCAATGTCAGTAGATGCCACGTGATCGCTGAGGTCTACCATGAACTTGGCAAACTGTTTCACATTGATAATGTATATTGGGTCATCTGAATCAGCATTAATTATCTTTGTACACCTTGCAACCTGTAAAGGCTGTTCACTCTGGAGAGTTTGCTTATCTGCAGCCAAGTCCCAGAGTGGTGGTGGGGCCAGGCCAGTGTCAGATTCTTTAATACCAGTGAGCTCATTAATTTTCTTAAGAAGTTGTTGAATGTCATCCTCAACCTGCTTAATCTTCCATGAGTAAGTACTCTGACTGTAAGTTTTCAGCAAGGCAATACCCCCCATTATTGCTTGTCATCCTTCTCATCCTCTTTGATTTCCTACTGATCAGCACTGAGGTAATTCAGCATTTTTAGGAAATGCAAGTGTCTTCCTTACTTTCTCAGTGATTACACAGCATCTCTAAAATAAATTTTTACAAAAATCATTTCTATTTGAATTTCATTTCAAAATATTCCAAAACTAGAGAAGAGATAGGAACAATTGAGCTCACTTCCTTTATCCCTAATGATAGCAGCTGGCTCCCAGTGGACAGGGAGGGTAAGGGGACAGGGAACTCCACACATGACAGTTATCTGTGTGTGGAAATGAGTGCAAAGTTGTTTTCACATTTAATTCAGATTTATTTTAATTTTTTACTTAAATTTGATTTTAAAAATTTTGTGTGTGGTGTTGGGGAGGCAACCTAGGGCCTCACCCATTCTAGGCACACCTCTGGCACTGAGTGCATCCCAGCCCCCTACAATTTTTCTTGTGTAGGTTTTGCTTTCTATGTCTTCTTTGAAGAATCTTTCCTCACTCCAAGATGATCTTATTTAGAAGCATGCTGTTAACAGATCCAGGCATGTAAGGATTTTCCAGAGAGCCACCTGCTCAGCGTGGTCAGGAACTTGTGCCCTTGGACTGCAGCACCTTCAAGATACTGAGAGTGGTCCAGTTCAGAATGCAGCCGTCTTGCTGCATGTGCACACGGGCACACCTGAGAAGGGCGTGTGTCCTGCCATGTGGGGTGCTGAAGTTCCTGGGTGCCACCTGGGACTGGCTGGTCTGTAGCTTTCTCCACAACATCTGTACCATATTCATTCTCCTGTCTTTTGTTCCATCAGTCACTGAAGAGGAGGCATAGAGCTCCACAGAGCTATGGATCTGCCCACTCCTCCTATCAGGATTTTGGTTTGGGGTTGGATTTGATTCTCCATCCTGGTGTTTAGTCCTACTTGGTATCTTTGTTCTCTATTCCTCTGTGACTCCTACTTTGACTTTTTTTTCTTTTTTGTGGTGCTGGTGATGGAACCTATGGTCCCAGCCAAGCTAGATAAGTGCTCTGTAGCTAAGCCCCAGCCCCAGCCCTGGACCTGTTGTGGCTTTTGCATATTTCTTAGTATTCCAGTTTATCATTTATTTAGCTTAGAGTTTTGCATCTCTGGGTCCCCTTTCTCCTTCTGTAGTACAGTTCTCAATGGGGACAGGGGTATTTAAGCCCCCCTCCTACCCAAAGGGGCCTGGCAATACCCAGAGACACATATGCCTTTAAGAACTGGGGTGGAAGCAAGACCAGCAGCACCTTCCAGGTGGGGGCCTGGCACACTGCTCAACATCCTACAGTGCACAGGATGGCCTCCACTATACAGAATGCCCTTATCCTAAAAATACAATGGTGCTAACTTCAGGAAATCATGCCAGAACTACATTAGACATAATTATTATTATAATAATTTTTTTTTGTAATGGGGAGTGAACCTAGGTGTACTCAACCACTGAGCCACATCCAAGGCCATTTCTTAAATCTTATTTTGAGAAAAGGTCTCATTAAGTTGTTCAGGCTAGCCTTGAACTTGTGATCCTCCTGACTTGGTCTCCCAAGTCTCTGGGATTTCAGGGGTATGGCACCACACCTGGCTTAAAAGTTATTTTTTTTAATGGTAGTAAACTCAACCTGAATTTTACCATTTCAACAATTTTTCCAGAAAATACAATATGTCAATGACATCACATTGTCACACAACCAAATTTCAGGAGTCTCTTCATCTTGCTAAACCAAAACTCTGTCCTAATTAAAGACTAACTCCTCTTCCTGGCAAGCCACACTACTCTTTCTCTGCGTGTGAAGATGCTAGGGACCTCTTGGGTGGAATCACATGGTAATTGCCATTTTGAGGTCTGCTTTGGTTCATTAGCTCAACGTCCTTAGCATGCATCTGCAGCATGTGACTGAGACTGCCTCCATGGCAAGGCTTAGCACCCTATACAAATGCCATCTCTCCCTCCTCCATTCACCTTTCCACAGTCCCCTGGATTCAGTGAGTCTTTTTCTCCAACTGCCTTCAAGATTATATCATTCACAGATCCAAAAATATTTATTTTACTAAACATGGATTTATGTATCATGTTGTTCAAGTAGGAAGCTCACCTGTAGGTTGAATTTTCAGTTTCAACAGCGTTTAGGAGGAGTGATCTCTTCTCACAATTTGTATCTGCCAAGTCAGCCACCTCACAAGAATGTACGTGGGATACCAGGTAGGATTCTATATATGCATGTAAAAATACATGTGCTGAATAGGCTACAGAGAAAGGGAGACAGGAATTCACATATTTGTTAACTTTAAAAGCACATGGAGAAATATTTCTATTTAATTGGACTAGATTTGTAACACCTACCTTTTATAATGCAAAAGGAAAGTCCAACTATACACCATGCCTCCTCTGAACTGCTTGTATTTCTATTCTGTTTGGGTTATTTTTCTCCATCATATTAGGATTTGTAGTCAGAGTCTA
Source organism: Ictidomys tridecemlineatus (assembly GCF_052094955.1). NCBI lineage: Eukaryota > Metazoa > Chordata > Mammalia > Rodentia > Sciuridae > Ictidomys > Ictidomys tridecemlineatus. Next base: position 79,712,937 of record NC_135489.1, on the reverse strand, counting down.
GTAGGGTATGGGTTAGTGTCAGGGATTCAGTATTTCCAATGGAAAATAGGAAAATAAATCCAATGTGTATGCAAATATGTGCTACACAAAAATCTTCGCACTCTCATCCAGAACAATACCTTGATATTACCTTTTCCCCAAGTAAGACACAATTCGAGGAGAAGAGTTAGAAAATCTGTGAATACATATCTGGAATGGAAAATGCTCAGGAGTTCACAACCTTGGAGGTGGTAAGTAAGGGACAGGGTAAACACTCCACAAACATGGAGCTCTGCTGGCCTAAAGACTTCTTGAGAAACTGCCTCTGAGGTTGGGCACTTGAAATATATGTTGTTATCAGGAGCTTATCTCATATGTTAGGCAATATAGCAATGTTCAGGGGAGAAAATACTCAATTACGAGAATGGATTAATCCATTTGATGGATCACTACTTTGGATGGACTCCCGAGTGGTAGCTGTAAGGCAGGTGGAGCATGGCTGGAGCAAGAAGGTCTCTGGGGGTGTGTCCCTAGAGACTATACCCTGTCCCTGGCTCCTTGCTCCCTTCTCTCCTCCATGGATGCTGTGAGGTGAGCAGTTTTCCTCTGCCATGCCCTTCTGCCCTGATGTTCTGCCTCACCTTGTCCACAGCAATGGAGACAACTGACCATGAATGAACCCCTGAAACTGTGAACCCCCAAAAAACTTTTTTCCCCTCTAAGTTGTTTTTATCAGGTATTTTTGTCACAGTGATGAAAAGCTGACTAACACATGCAATTAGATAAAGGGGTCCTTCACTAGATGGCCACTTTCCCATCGATGTTGTACAACAAACCATGTCAGAACTCAGTGGCATGCGACAGGCATTTACAGCTTGTTAAGCCCAGAGGCAAGTACAGGAGCCTCCAGCAAAGGGGAGGGAATGAAATCCAGAATCAAATCTACTACAGGCCCTCATGATAAAACAAACAACAACAACAACAACAAAAACACCTTTGTTTGCTTTACAGTGGACCAAGGTCAGATCTAGAGAAGGAAGCCAGGGGTGACAGTGTTCTTGGTGTTAAAGGAAAACAGAGGAGACCACAGAGGGGACCAGTCCTGTGAGGGAACGGTGGAGAGGAATGTGGGGGAGGGGCTGCGCTTTCCCAGGCATTGATGGACATGGCAGATGGCGGGGTGTCCCTGAGATGGTCAGCAGGAAGAATCACTCAAGATTCACGTGTCAAACAGTGCTCAGGCCAGCTGCCAGCTAGTATGGGTGTGACGTCAGAGGTCACAACCGGTTCCCGGGTTTCTTTCACCTCCGGAAGCTTCTCAGGTTTTCTTGTTGAGGACACAACACACCAGCCCCGTGGGGGTCCAGCTTGCTCTCTGAAGGCTTCTCTCTGGAGGCTGGCTGTGAGGGCCTTTGATCTACTTTTCACAGGCAGCGGGCAGAGATGCACAGAGCTGGTTCCCTCACTGACCTCACCTGCTGCTTCTCCAGGCCTCTCCCACCTTCCCTTCCACCCGGGGGCACAGCCTCAGCCTACAGCCTCCCTGTGGGACATCAGCTCCGAGAATCTGAACAGCTGCCACCTCCTAAGCTCAGTGACCACCCCACCCACTCTGCCTCTCTGCAGTTACAACCACCAGCAGTATCCCTTGGGGACAGGGCTCTCTGCTGGGCTGTCACTGGACATCGTTGGGAAGGGCTACATAAATGCCAACATCAGGCACCTCCAAAGTACCATAAAGATCCGATGTCAGAGAATCGGTTCTCAAACCCAACTGCATGTTACAGTCACCTTGAGAGCTGTGATTGCGGTTTCCTGGAACACTCCCCAGGAAATTAGTCAGGGTCCTGTGGTGGACTGGGTGCCTGGACACTGTTTTTAAGCTCCCCAGGTGCTTCACCTGTGCAGCCAGGTGTAAAAGTCCCACCACTGAGACCCTCCCTCTTCATCGGCATGCCGATGCATCCTTCTGGTGATTCATCTTACAAATCTGCTAGGAAAATGTTCGTTGTTCGTTTTGCGTTTGGTTTTGCAGGGTGACCATTTTCTGTGGACATGCAAATCACTTTTCTTTGCTCCATCCCTGTCTCTAGCCAAGGACCAGGTGGAGGCATATTTCAATCATAGGGAAGTTCAAGTTTCCCTCTGAAAGTTGAGTGAGTTTAGTCCATGAAATAAACTGACCGTACACAGATCAGCAGAGGGGGAGATGCACGAATCTGCTGATGGTGTTCAGAAGCATGGGATCCACCCTGGGAGGCACAGACAGGGCCTGTGACTGCAGCCGGAAGAGCACCGTCCGGGCTACGGAAGGAAGCAGGCCCCAGGCCCGGAAGGAAGACGAGGTACCAGGGGTGGGAGGGAGGAAGATGTCAAGGTGGCCCTGTCACTAGACAAAGCCACATGGGTAAGAGCCTGCAGAATATGGGATGTCCCCGGATGGCCTCGGGATGTATCTGGATGAGGGGGCTTCAGAGGAAGCCTCTTTACCCCCTCTGTTTACTTCTACTATAGATGCTGTCCCCCCAATCCCCGCAAAAGGACAGCTTTCCAGAGCTGTCTCTGCCTCCACAGCCTTTCTGCTCGGCCACCGGGATGGAGTGCATTCTGGGGTGGCCAACTTGGATGTCCTCACCACCAAGACATCACTAACAGTTACCAGAGGGACAAGGAGGACGATCAAGCATCAGGACACTGTGGCCACCAACCCTGCTCAGACAGGGGATTCTGTGAGCCATTCTTTGTGTTTTCAGGAACTGGTGCATTTTTTTAACATGAAGTTTTGATTTGTTTTTATTTTTGTTTCGAACTGGGGGAGGGTCGAGGGCCAGGTAGGTCACTGGATCGAGTGGCAGCTCCACATCTGCTGCCTCCCAGCCTCTCACTCTGGCCCCCCACCCCGGACGTGCTGAAAGCCTCCAAATCTCCTCTCTTGGGGGCTCTGTGGGTTCTGAGCATTTCCAGGTTCCTTAGGGGCAGGTGACAATATGTCAACCGAGTCCTCTAATCTGAGGACTCAAGAGCATCCCCGGTCACAAATGGTCCAGTGTGTCTCATGGTGAGACTGATGGTCACATGATTAAGGGATTTTCCAAGCATCCCTCAGGGAGGAGGGATGGAGTGGGATTTGAACCCTGATCTTCCAGACCAGAAACGCTTTGCTGACTCCAAGATAGAAACACAGGGTCTTCGCCACAGACACGTTTTATCTTTAGCTAGTCCCTCTCTGACATTAGTTCCTCTGGACCCTGAGGGACAGTGACATGTTGGGAGCTCCCTCTGAGTTATTCCTAAGGCATCAGCGAACCCTGTGCCTTCTTCCTACAGGGACAGCCCACTGCTGTAGCAGGTTATGGGAACATGAAGCTCTGAGGAACGGAAAGGCTTCTTGCCAAAGAGGCTCCTGGCCTGAGAACTGGAAATTAAAAGAGAGGCCTCCAACATGGAGTGCACCAAGCCCTTCTCCCCAGGCTGCCTGCCAATCACCCGACAACCCAGAAAGAAGATGCTGTGCTCGCTTCTTGCCGGGAATGAACTCCCAATGACCAGCAGTCCCCCTGGACGTCCGTGGGAGGATTTATTCTCCAAGCTGACCTCAACTTGCAAATCCTCTCGGGAAGGCAGGGAGCCATCTGGACCCTGTTTGCTGCTGCCCTGGTTTCTCTCCCAGGCTATGAGTTGGCACAGTCCTAGTTTTACTTTTCAATTTCCCTCTAGGTCTCCCAAATGCAGCCTTGGCTCACTCTCCTCTATTATAAACCTAATTTTTGCCATAATCAGGGGTTAATTAGCTAGAAGTCTGCAGATTCCGTGGTGACGCCCTGTCAGTGAACTTGACTCCGTGCCAGGGAAGCCGGAGGGCACGCCAGCCGTGTGGGAAAGTGGCTCTCGGCCACGGACATGTTTCCGGTGTATTATCCTAAATTTCTGATTACTTTTCTGAAGCCCAGAGAGCAGTGTGGGAGCCAAGGCAGTTCTCCAGACAGGAAGGCAGGCGGAGAGGAAGCAGCCTTTCTGTGATGAAGCCAAGGGCTTCTCCACCGATTTACCTGCGAGATTATTCTGCATTATCCATTATTGGAATGGAGGGTCAAAATATTTCTTTTTCTCAAACATGTTAGAGGTTGCGAAACTCATTCCATTGAAAATGCCTGGCTCTGATTTCCTGACTCAGGAAATAACCGTCTCTAAAGTGTCTTCGATGTCAGGGAGCCAATAACGTTTGGCTGCGATGACGTTTATTTGGCCTAATGGGCTCCTTCCTGAGACTTTAATGTCTATTCTCCCTGACAGGGTTACAGTGGAACGGAAACTGACACACTGCCACCTGCGGGCCCCTTTCTTCTCCTTAGATTATGTGAAAAATGAGTCCAATTGTGACACTTGTGTTATGATCGCTCGCCGAATGTCAAGCGAACGTGTCTTTGTGGAAGCTGCTGTCTGCCCAGCACCCTGTTTTTTTCTGGGCCACAGAACAGCTTCCCACACCCGTGAACCTGGGCCCCCCTGTTCTGTTCCAGGATTCTCAAGTTCACCCCCTTGTTTGCCCTCCAGAAATCAGCTTGGGGTCCTTCCCCTTTTAATAAGGCCCCCACATACAATCCACATGAGAACAAGAATCATACAGTTGTGACTCAGAGACTAAACTCAACAGATCTTTAACTACGGCTGGGTCCCTGTGGCCGTGTAAGACATGTGAGTCATCTTTTCCCCCTTTCAGGGTGGATGATCTAATGTGGAGGTGCATTCATATTCAGGGTGATATCGGAAATCCTTGGCCAAAGGAAGGACATGAACACCCACGAATCAGAACAGATCATGGCTTCAGGGCACGAGGAGACCGTGATCTGGTCGGCTCTTTCATTGCTGTGACGAGAAGACCTAGCAAAAACAACTTAGAGGAGGACACATTTATTTTGGCTCAAGGTTTCAGAGGTTCAGTCCATGGTGGGCTGACTCCGTAACTCTGGGCCCCAGCCCATCATGGCAGAACGTCATGGCAGAAGGTCATGGGAGAGGACAGCAGCTCAGGACCTGGTGGCCAGGAAGCAGAGAGACAGGACCCCTCACCAAGGACAGAGGGTAAACCTGAGTGGCACACTTGGCAGTCTTCCTCCTCCCTCCAAGACCCACCCGCCACAGTGGCCACCTTGTTAGTCCATATCAGCTGATTAACCCATCAATTAAGTTAAAGGCCTCATAATCTAATAATTTTATCTCTGAAAATTAGCTTATTGCCTCACACATAATTTTTTGCAGGAAGATACCTCACATCTAAACCATAAAGACCCTAAAAATTTAATGAGTTGGGCAATCGCCCCCTATTTGCTCTATCATGGGAAGTCTTGAGTGGCCCAGGCAGCGCATTAGTAGATAAGAAGAGGTGCAATGTACCCATCAGAACAGAGGTATTTTGATATTAAACCAGTTTAGATGACTGTGTGGATGGTCACCAATTGAACAACATCTTTGCAGTGACTGAACTAAAAGGCATCAGAAACCACCTGTGGCGCTTGATGAAAAAAAATCAGATTCTAGGTCCAACATTCAGGTTCTGCTCCTATCGTTCCAAGGTGTGTCTGGGAATTTGTATTTTAACAGAAGTCTCAAGTGAGCATGGCAGGGCCTGTTGGTAGACCTAGATTTACAAAGAACTTCGAACATGGTGGTCAAGAGGGCATGCCTTGGGATCAGGCAGCTCTGGGTCAGAATAATGGTGCTAATGACGGTGGCCATAAGAATGATATGAGAAAATGTCTCTGAAATGCTTAGTCCAGACCTGGCCCAGAGAAAGTGCCAAGTCTATTCCTGCCTACTCCCCTCCCGACTCCCGCTTTCAACCAAAATGGAAGAACCCTCAAGTGGACCTCCTAAGGAGAGTTAGGGGAATAAAGACCCCTGAGCTCACCCCAGGTCAATCCAGTGAATATGTCTTAGGATGAGAATCTACATTTCCAACAGGCTTTCTTTATCTATTTTATATTGACTAATTTATTTTGATGAACAAATTCACAGCTCTAGTTGGAGAAGGGATAAAGATCAGGTTTGCATCCCAAGGGTGGGTGTCTACCTGCCCTGTCTACATACATGCCTGAAGATGGGCCAGCATGGATGATGTAGTCCCAGAGGACAGGGGCTCAGGCACAAGACTGCCTGTCAGTACGCTCCCTGCATTTGTGTCTTTCTGGAATGTTCAATTTCATTCCAATATGGAGATAAACCCCCTCCCTCCCAATGCCTTGTGAAGAAGAGAGATGGGCTAATAGGTATGCGGTGCCTGTGTCTCAGAAAGTATTTTAATTAATGACAAAAATCAATAGTGCCATTTGTTAGGTCGGAGGCTTCAACTCATTTCTGTCTTCATATTTTACTAACATTTTATTTTATCACTCTTTTCCAAGATTATCAAAGTTCTATAATAGCTTTGGAAAATAAAGAAAAGCATAAAATGCTTTAAAAGAAACCACTTACTTCCCTAGGCACCATGAGCATACCTACAAGGGGCTCTCATGTCACATGAAGAAGGCCCACCCGCCCTTCCGCGTGCCTGAGCATCCCTGAAGGAGAGAAACAGATGGCAGTGGGCACAGGTGTGTGCTCTGCTGGGGATTCCAAGGCCTGAAATGTGACTTTGGCCGACCTATTTAACTTCCCTTTGCCTCAGTTTCCTGATGGGTAACCTGGGGCTAATCAATTCCCCACTTGCCGAGGTTTTCTGAAGGATTAAATAAAATAAAAGCTCTTAGCCTGCCCCAGGAAACAATGGGACACTACAGAAATTACAATGCATTTTGATCAAGTCAGGAAAATCAGATCAGAAAATGCCATGCTCATGGTCCACAAGGACTGTCCACGCTACAGGGTTGGCATATGAACGTCCTGGCGGTCACCCTGGGAATGACGACAGTTGTAGCTCACATTATTGAGCTTTTATGGTGGGCAGGTACCATCTTAAGTGCTGCCACTGTAGACATGAAGGAGATTTCCATTCCATTCCATTCATTTTTTCCTCTCCACCTCAAAAGCTCACCTGTCATAGACACAGATTCCAGCTCAAGTCACACCACTGCAACCCAGATGTGCACACCTGGCAGTATGTTCAGTCCCTGCTGTTGCCTCGAAGGAGTGGTGTTTGTGATGCCAGCTTCTAATTGTTTGCTGCGTGACTAATTTTAAATATTTGTTTAATATGCAAATGATACCTCCCAGTGACAGGTTGGGGAGAACTGCAGATGTCTCTCCCTCAAAATGCCACAGCCCCGCTGCTGTTCCCAGTCAGTTGCTGACACTGAATGACTTCGATTCAGAGCTGAGATTGAGCCAATTTTATTACAAATTTTATTACAAGGCCATTGCTAACACACACAGTACCTGTTGGATAATTAGAAAATGGTGCTTCCTTGGGACTGATAAAGTAGAAGAAAGTTCCACACCACCTTTCCATCTCCTAGCAGAAAATCAGGAAAACCTATTCCCACTTCAGCAGCTCATTTAGGGTAAAGTATGCTTTTGAGTATTTCCAGCACCAAGCTTGGATGGTGGAGAACTGACTACAGATTTTCTCCTACTTAACTTCTTGGCCAGATATCTCTGTGCAGTGCCCACCTTATAAGATCCTATATGGCAGCCCTGATTTAGACCTTCTGAGTTTTTACATGTTGTGAAATAAAATAGTTTCTTTCTTGGAAGCACAGAGTTTCTTGGTGTAAGAACCCTGTTTTATCAGGTAAAAGCTGTGATCCATTTTATGTAGGGAAAGGACCTCTGTGGAAGGAGATGTCTCCTTTGGTGGAGGCTTTATTTGGTCAGCAGAAATTGGAGGGAAGGAGAAGGAGGATGGTTGAACTGAGATAAGAGGAGGGAGATAAGAAAGGACAGAAGATGGTGCCGGGGGGAAATGGGAACAGTGACAAGTTCCCAAAGGTAAGGCGGCTGGAGGGCTTTGTTTATAGGAGCAACTATGTTTAATCCTCCAGTTTGGGTTTGGAGGGGTTGCCACAGAAGCCTCCTCTGTTGCATGCAGGTCATACCAACAGTTTGAAAAACACAACTTCATTTCAGGGGAAATCTGGGAAGTGAGAAGATTGACACTGTACCCTTGTGACTAGTGGTCATAGGACAGTCAAGTCCCCCATTTGATCCAATTCCATGACACAGCGTAACCAGAGAAGCCTAAGTGCTGGTCACTACTATGCTTCTGAGTGTCCTGGAGGAATGGGAGGAGCTCAATGAGCACATTCAGGGTGGAGGTTAAGCCATTCTCATTTGAATTTTGAAGAACAAGTTAACCTCAGTGGACATCAAGGTTATACGGGTCACTGATAATCATGGGACTTTTGCTGCCTTCTATTTCCCAATGCATTATGAGTAACAATTATAGGTCGTAGCTCCCACGTGTCCAACATACACCAGGGAATGAATATACAGGATTTCAAACTTTAAAACAAATGAGCCAAGCTTGTGTGGACACCCACATTATAAAGTTAATGGCCTTGAAGTTCAGCCCAGTTCACAGAGGCGGTGACCAAGCTAACATGGGAGCCCCCATCTGTCCTTTCAGGGTCTTAGGGGAGTTCAAACTCTCATTTCCAACTGCTTTAGAAGAAGAGCAAGGTCCTCGGGCAGAATGTGGGACAGGCTTGAAGTTGGAAGCCCACATGCACGGGTGACTTTCCACCAGCAGAATAAAATGTTGCTGATCCTGGAGGCAGGCCAGGCTAAACTGAGTGAGAATCTAAAGTTCAGTGCGATTCCTGAAAGGAAGGTGTGAATTTAGGATGGCTGGGACAGCTGACAACCGAGGCCCTGCTGGTGTGAGTTTTTAGAAGAGTTTAGGGGACTGGGTTTTCAGAGGGAGATGGAAACCCAGAAGGAGAGGCCTTCCTGCAGCAGGGGTGAGGCACTGTACAGTTGTGATCTCTGCCCAACCCACACTCCTGTAACCCCAGATGTGCAGGGTCTGGCATCTGGAGGAAGCAACTGCCCTCACTTATGTAACAAGCATGCAGTGTATGCAGTATGTGCCTAATTACCCCACGGCACTCCGAGGATGGTGCTTATCACTAGGCAGGTGGCCATAATCCTGGTTCCTGGTCCTGCCCGGGGTCAACACTGCCCTCTGCTCATGAGAGCTGAATCTCAGGGCTTCCCAATCACGTTGCAGTGTGGTGAGGACCAAGATGAGAGCCAGGAAAGCACCCTGTGCAGTCAGGCTACACCCAGGGAGGAGAAAGATGCTCTTTTCTGTGTTCCAGACAACTGAGGTCGAGGTGAGGACCCATTTCCATTGGGACAAACAAAATTCTGGCAATGCTTTCAAATGTCCCCAACCCTAGGGGGTGGCCTCACCCTCACGGAGAACCACTTTCTCCAAAGCAAACATCACTCACAAGGGTCAAAAGATGAGCCCCAAAGGCATGTCCCAGTGACCTGCCTCCTCCAGCCGCACCCCACCTGTCCTCAGGTGTGCCCAGTAGATCCCGACAGTGGATTAATGTACCGATTCCATTAAGGCTCTCATTCCTAGTCACATCACCTCTGAACTCCCTTGATCGTCTCACACATGAGCTTTTGGAGGACAACTCATGTCTAAACTGAAGCATTCTCCATCTTCAAGTCTAAGATACCTGTTATTTGTATTCCAGGAAGGTCAAGATCCTTCCTGAGAAAACTAATGAGATTTCTTTTCCAGAGGCCACATGAGCCTTTGAGATCTGTGATGAAAGGCAGTGTTGGACCAGAACAGTGTGCAGAGTCCCCCAAAGGCCAAGAAGGAGCTGAGTGGAAGGGCTGAGCTCTCTCTGACCCAGAGACAGGGAAATTTGAGAATAGCAGAGAGCTTCCTCCAGGTGCTGCTACAGGGGCTGGCCTGCCTGGCCCTCACTGTCAGCCCAAAGGTGGAGAAATTTCACTTCATATCATTCAGTGGGACTCGAACCAAATGGGATTGACAAATTGATCCATGGTCACTACTAATAATAAATGCTTATATACCTGTGGCCTTGTCTTGATCACTGTTCTAAGTAGTTGATGTACATTAGTATTTCAATTAAGCTTTCTAATTTTAGATAATTAAAGAGTCATATGAAGTTGCAAGAAATAATAGAGAAATCCCCTATGCCCTTTATCCAGTTTCCCCCCAATGATAATATATTGCAAAACTCTTAACACAGCATCACAACCAGGAAACACATTAATACCATCGAGAGCCACAACATGCCCATCAACACAAGGATCTCTGCATAATCATGCCCACTTCTCTCCACACCCAGCTCCTCACTACCGCTAATATATTCCCATTTCTAGAATATGTCCATTTCAAGAATGTTATTTAAGTGGAATCCCACTGCATGCAACCTTTTTCACTCAGCATAGATTTCTAGAGATTCATCCAAGTTGGTGCATGCACCAAAATAGTTTGTTCCTTTTCAATACTGAGTAGTATTCCATGCTATGGGTTCACTCCACTCTAAGTAACCATTGAACTATTGAAAGACATCTGAGTTGTTTCCAGTTTAGATATATGGATAAAAGTGCTATAAACATTTGTTTGTAGGTTTTTATATGAACCTAAGTTTTCATTTATTCACACTAATGCCAAGGAAGGCAATTGCTGCTTTGTGAGGTAGTTGATATTTAGTGTTTGAGGAAATTGCTAGACTGTTTTTTTTTGGGGGGGGGTGGCTATTGCATTAATGATCCTATCATTGATGTCTGAGTAATCCACTTTCTCTGTATCCTCACCAGATTAGCTTGGGTCTGCCATATTGGACAGACTCAGTATGTCATCCTGGTCTTAAGCAATTAGCTTTCTAGGTAACCCTCATGGGAATGTTTCTAGATGGAGAAGAGATGGATCCATTGGTGAACCCCATTTTAGAATGGATGTTCTGCCAAATTAGCAAGTCAGAGAAAATTCAGACAGAACAGATCCCAGGACAGATGCGTTTTGATGGGGAGGGAAGGCAAGACTCAGACGAGCTTAGCTTGTTTTTCAGGACTACCTTCAGAGTGCTGCCAAGAGAACTCTGGGTCTCCATGGTAAGGTAAAAAAAGAACAGTGAGAAGCAAAAGCAAACTTCAGGAACTCTGAAAATGCACTTACAAACTCAGGGGTCAGCTCCCTGCAGTCCACGAAATTCTGCTGTTTGCAGACGTCTTGCAATCAATAGCACAGTAAATATGGAACTTCACTACCCAAATACTCCACTACTCATCAACCAGGACTCAGGCTCTCAGGTGCCCAGGGCTGTTCCAAGCCCGTCACCCCTCTCCCCCCTCTGTTCAGCCTCATCTTTCTCCTTTCTCTTCAGCACCATCGTCTCCATGGGCAGCAGAACTTTATCCCTGCAGGGTGGCTCCATTTCCCGTCAGTTCACCTCCTCCATTCACTCAGAAAACTCTCTGTCCTCCAATTGTTTTCCCAACTCAACCCTAAACCTTTAGTTTAGTATTAATATTATGGCAAAGAGTGATAATGCTAAACAAGAGCTCTCCCTCCGGAAGAAGACACGAGGGGTAGGTGTGGTACGATTCCAGAAGAAAAAGAAAAGCCATAAAATGTTTCCCTCTGAGGATATTAAGTTTACAGCTATTGTGTCCAAGGGATTATAAACAAACCTGACAGTGTGTGAATCACTTTATCAGGCACAATCCCTAGAACATTCTAAGAAGGTACTTGCTATTTTTATCCCCTCTGGAAAAGAAAGCAGTGTATTTGAGAGATTAAGGTCATGAATTGATAAGAAAGAGAAGCCAGGATTCCAACCTGGGCAGTCTGATCTCAAGCCCCTTGCCCTGTCCATGATATATCTCCGAGGAAAAAATGCACTCACCCCAGCTCAGACATGGAGGTGAGCCTCCTGTAGCCAGTGCCTAGATGCAGTAGAGAAAGGCAAAGAGTGCCCTTCCAACGTGGCCTGCAGTATGTGGAACACTGGGGTTGGCTCCGGATTCCGTGAGCCTTGTAAGATGCCCTCAGGTTCCCATGCTTGTATTGGGTACCAACCTGAGGAAGCTCCACCTTACACAGCATGACATCTGATATCTACAGAAGGCCCCTGACATAACAAGAGTTCAACGTATAATTTTTCAACTTTATCTTGCTGTAAAAGTGATGTTCAGTAGAAAAATGTGCATAAAAGTATAATCTTTTCCAGTCTAGCAACATGAGATACAACTCTTTTCCCTGGTGCTGAGCAGAAGCAGTGAGCTGTAATTCCCCATCAGCTCTGCACTCAAGAGGGAGAGAAGGTGATAGGACACCTGGTGCTATTGCCAACCTGGCATGTTCAGTAGGTTTTGTATCAAAGGCAGTTTGACCTGCAGTACTTTCAATTTAGGATGGGTTTATCAGTGCACAACCCCATCCTAAGTCAAGCAGCATCTGTGGTTGAAAGAAAGGGGAATAAGTCCTATTATGAGTGCAGAGTATGACAATATTTCTACTAAATATAGCACATAGAAGGTAATTTAGGACTTCCATTTGGGGTCAGATGGAAGACAAAATTTCCAAGCTGAAACTGTTAATGGTAGGCAATTATCAGTCTCAAATCCAAAGGAAAGCTGAAATCCAAAATGGTGAGCAGAACATTGAGCCATTTTTATGCTGAAAGCATTTCCCCAAAACTGATGAACTTAGGTTGCAGTTTTCACAGCCTCATGGGCACAAGGGAAAAAATGCCAAGCCTTGGGTCTTCCCAAAGTAGGAAGTTAAATGCAAGACCCTAAAACATACAGGACCACGAGAGTTAAAATGTCGGTGTGAAGATGAGCAAGAGGTAAAACCATAGCAACAATATAGGCTCCCGTTCCCAGAGTCTGCAAGAAGTCTTCAGCACTGAGCAAAGTGGGAAGAAAAACGTCTCCTCTGAAAACCCCTGTGATTTCAAAGGAGTTACATCCCAAATTGACCCACCAACAGAGTCTGGAGTCCACGTCATGAATTAGTCCAGAGGAAGCCAATGAAATGCTTCCAGGAAAAAGGTGCCTTCCCCCAGCCTCAGGGACTAGAGCGAATCCACTTCGGAGGAAAATGAGCAGCACACATGTGTAAATGTCTAGACACACAAGGAAAGAAGGCCGTGGGTAAAACATAAGAGAAGCAGACTAACAATCCTGAGAGGCTCTTGAAGATGGAAGCCGGGGAAGCTACATTCCTGGACCAAGGCAGAACTAGATGAAAAAATAAAAACGTGGATGACATTAAAATAAAATTTTAAAAAAAAACCCAAAACTAAAAATACCTCCCAAGCCCCAAAATATAATAGGGTGGGCCAAATCACCAACAGATGAGAGATCCATGTTGTATCTGATGAGCTGGGGGAAGGAGAAGAGGAAATGGTGGGGACAGAGTCTGATGGACTTCAGAAAAAGAGAACCCAAGAGAGCCAGCTAGAAAGGACAAAGGAACAGGGCTAAGGAAATGAAAGGCAAAAAAATCGGAAAAGTTAAAAAGCCAAAAAGAAACAAAGAACACAGATAATTGTGCAACCGTGTTTGCAGCACTCTGTTCACAACAGGGAAGTGACCCCAGTGACCACTCAGACGTGAGCAGATACACAGAATGAGTGTGTGCCCACAGTGGAATTTTACTCAGCCTTAAAAGCAAAGAAATTCTGAGACACGTGACAACCTGGATGGAACGTGAGGGCGTTCTGCTCAATGAAATCCGCTGGCCACTGAGGGAGGAGGTCGTATCATTCCACCCATATGTTAAGGTACCAATTCATAGGGAGGGAAAGCAGCACAGAGGTGCGGGGCTGGGGGAGCAGGGACTGAGGACTTGCTGTTATATGCGCAGAGTCTCCGTTTTGCAAGGTGACAGACGTTCTGGCGATGGATGATGGTGGTGGCTGAACAATAGTCTGGAAGTACTTGATGCCATGAAACTCTGCACTTTAAGACAGTCAAATGGTCATTTATGTTTCGTATGGTTCAGCACAATTTTGAAAAAAATAAACTTTGAGAAAAGAAATGCAGAAAGAAGATTGAGAGAGTGAAATCGGGCCCTGAATGCTGAATGTACAGGCAGAAGGAATTTCTGAAGATGAATATCAAAGCAGGGAACAGGAAAAAAAAGCTGATTGTTGGGGTCAGCTCTTGTGCTGCTGTGACAAAGGGCCCCGACAAGCTCAATTTTAGAGGAGAAAAAGTTTATCTGGGGCTCAAGGGCTTGAAGATCTCAGTCCATAGATGGCCCACTCCATTGCGCTGGGCTTGAGGTGAGGTGGAACTTAATGGCAGAGGTGCTTGGAGGAAGAAAGTGGCTGAGGGTGTGACCATTAGGAAGGGGACAGGGGAGACAAGGAGAGAGACAGACAGACAGACACATACAACTCCACTCACCAGGACAAAATATATATACCCAAGGGTGCACCCCATGACCCTCCTCCTGCCACACCCCCTGCCCACAGTTACCACCCAGTTAAGCTCTCGAGCACTCAGGCACTGATTGGGTTGAGGCTCCCATAACCCAATTATTTCACCTCTAAACCTCCTTGCCTTTCCTCACACATGAGCTTTTGGCGGACACCTCATGTCTAGACCATAACACTAATGTACTCACGTATCCATTAAAAATAAATTTAAGTAAATACATACAATAGGAATAAAGCAAAGAAGATACCCTAAAACATTTCTGAAATTAAAAGACCGTTTGAAAGCTCATGGTGAAAGGGTGCAGGGTCTGTAGGAGGTGAGCAGCATCAAGGCAGGTTTGGGGGTAACAGGGAACTTGAACAATCCTAGCAACAAGCAAAAAAGAGCATGTGCATGGAGAGAAGGAAAACTAGACTATTAGCTGGCAGTGAAAGCCTTGCTTCGTGCTAGAATTGGAGGAGTCATATATTTAAGGAACTCAAGGAGAGAGGGGTGATACCCAGATTTTATACCCAGCAAAAAATTGATTTTTGAGTCCAAAGGGCACAGACACATTAATCGAAGCACAAGAACTCAGGAAATATGTCCCCCATCACCTTCCAGAGCCTTCTGTGGTAGAATGAGGTTCGGACCACTGAAAAAGCTAACGTGTCAACGACACATGACTACGAATAAGCATTAAATAATTAGCTACTAAGAATCAAGACAAAATAGGGACAGGCAGGGAGACACAATGTTAGGCAAGGGCTGTGTGCTCTGGCAATGCACAGATGGCACAAATATTGACAATCAGGGTCTTTGAAAATCTGTATGATTTCACAGATGTGTATGCCTCAAATGGGTGACTTTTGCTGTATGTCAATTTATCTTAATTAACTTGAAACAAAGAAGAAAAATGGAAACAGCATACACCAAAACTTCTTAGATGTTTTCATTAATAATAATGGAGGTGATGTTTTTATAATTCAGAGACTACTGTGTGTTCAAAATTGGCTACAATGAGTGAGAAATTAGGGTATGGTCTAATTGTACCATCCCCAAAGGCCTTGAAAACCAGGTTTCTTGGAATGGAAGAGGAGACATATTGACACAAGAGAGACAAGCTTAAGTGAAAATTCCTTAGTCTTGACTTAGGATTAGAAATATCAATAGGAGCCAGGTGCAGTGGTGTATACCTATAATCCCAGTGGCTCAGGAGGCTGAGACAGGAGGATCAGCATTTCAAGGCCAGCCTCAGCAACTTAGAGAGTCCCTGTCTCTAATAAAAAAGGCCTAGGAATATGGTTCAGTGTTAAAAGTACCTGGGATCAACCCTTGATACCAGAAATCAAAACAAAATGAAATAAACAAAAGAATAACTATCAATATGAATCCGTGAGATATTTTATTATGTTGCCTTATTAGTTTATTTCCTGTTATATTGAAAACTGGTAAAAGGAACGAAGCTACCATTTATTTTTTTACTTTCTAAAGAAGATTTTGGAATTTTCTGATCTAAATTTAGAATTTCAAAATTAATAATGCACATAAGAGATAAAAGAACATCCCCTTTATCAAAGCATTCTGATCAATCAATGAAGAACAAATAAACAGCAGGGCAGCACCATTGTGAGGCTGAAGAGCAGCCCGCTAGGTCTCCCACGTCTCAGCCCCAGATCTGGGGATGCTGAACCTGCACAAAGCCTGGGCTTCAATCCCCAGCACTGCAGGGAAAAAAAAAAGGAGGAAGAGAAGGAGAGGGAGGAGGGGGAGGAGGAGGGGGAGGAAAAGGAGAGGGAGGGGGAGGGGGGAAGTAAGAGGAGGAGAAGGAGGAAGAAGAGGGGGAGGAGGAGAAGGAGGAGGAAGAGGAGGAGAAGGAGGAGGAAGGGGAGGAAGAATAAGAAGAGGAAAGAGAATTTCCAGATGAGGAGTTAATCTGGCGAGTCTGGGTGGGTTGGGTATAATTTATAAATTCAGGGCCTTTTTAGCAAGGAGGCAGGGAGTCACAAGACAGAAGATGGACTCATAATGGAGGCAGTTTGAAGATGCTGAGCTGCTGCCTTGGAAGAAGGGCTGAGCCAAGGACCAGCTCCAGCCACTACCAAAGGCAGAATAAAGACTCTTCCCCTGGAGACCCAGGAGAGCAGGGATGTGCTGCAGAAGCTCTTGTCGTCTACAGAGCTGCATGAGAGTGAATTTACGTGGTCTTAAACTACTATGTTTTCAGCAATTTGTTATCAGTGGCCACTGGGAAAGAATATGATCAACATCTTGCAGGAACCAATAAATAGAAACATCCCTTGAGCATCAACCGCTGCTGAAGTGACAGAAATGGAGCGAGCCACATGCCTTGTGCCCTCCACACACCCTGTGCCCTCTACAGCTTGGCAGACCCCACCCACACGGCATCCCCTCACCAGCCCTTGAATGGGATCCATCCAGGGCTTGGGAGGAGCTGCCAGTTTATAGGATAAACAAGAGACAGCCAAACGTGGACGGCACCAAAGGTCAGCAGTCCTACCATCTGGACTGGGGGAGACTGCTCAGGCCAGAGAGCTTGGGCTCTGCCTCAAATAAACTATAAGGAAATAAAAGGGTGGAGGAGGAGACTGCAGAGGGAGAGAGACTTCAAAAATGTATCAGACTTTTACATTTGGGCAAAACAATCTCTAGTGTCTAGAAGTCTGTATTTGGTGATAAACTATGAAAAAATAACTCAAGGACACAATGACTGAAGGATATGATGGTATTTGAGGAGCGGTGAGGGGGTATGGGGTATGGGAACGTGGAGGGGTTGGTGGGGTGGGTGGCAAGGCTTTTCTTCTTGGTGGGAGTGGTGCTCAGGGATGGTCATGTGATTCCAGCTGAGCCAATGAGACGTAGAGATAATTTGATGAGGCTTTCCTTTCAGCTGGTTGGGTAATATTTTTCTATTACCTGAAACAAAACAAAACAAACAAACAAACAAACAAAGGTTTTCTACACTGAGGTTTTAATCTTGAATTTGCCACAAACTCATGGTGTGACCTGGGGCAGGCCTCTTGCTCTCTCCCAATCTAGATTTCCTCATCTCAGAGGGTGTCATTAGATGAAGTGTGTAATTTAGTTTTGGCATTCTAGAGTATTCTACAGAATTGTTATTTTAAACATGGATTTTTGTAGGAAGACATTGGTGTAATATCAGACCTTCAGGAAAAGTAGATGGATACAGCGGATGTTTCAAGAAGTCTTTCTAGAGAGAGAAATGGGTGTCCCAAGTTTTCAGTAAGAATAATTCATGCTCAGGAACATTTCAGAATCTCAAGAGCTGATTGGCTGTGTGTATGTTTTATAAATTTTTTTCTCATTTGAATTCCTTCCAGCTACTAAGTTTGACTTTCATAATACCCCAAACATAGATACAGCAATATGAAAAATTGGGATAAAGTGATTATGGCACTCGAACATAATCTAAAACTATTAGGTTTCATTATTTTAAAAATTCCTGACCTGAGCTTGATATCTTATCATTCTAACTCAAATGTCCCTGAGGCTAGACTTCAAATTTTTTTTCAACAAGAGTATAATTTTCAGAATAATTTAACAACTAACCTAAGGTTAACATTTAATAAAACAAGAGTGTTTTAATAGAGCAAGAATAAAATATAGTGGGACATATAATATTTAAGAAAAGAAAATCTTTCCTTAGGAAAGATAGCTGCCAACCTAATTCAACATTTATAGCTTTTTCACAACCTCTGTTTCTGACCTGTCTGCTAAGCAGAGTAGGTACATTTCCCTTTTAAAGATCCTAATAGTGTTTGTGTTTTAACAGGAGGAGTGGTTGACTATAATCTTTGTAGGTTAGTGTTATTTCTATCATCTTAATGTATGTTCCCTACTTTCTTAAGTGTTCCCCATTTTACAGTTTAGTTCATTGATCAGGTAGTCCGTCATCGTCTTCTTTTATGG
The DNA here is from genome assembly GCF_052094955.1 of Ictidomys tridecemlineatus. Classification (NCBI taxonomy): domain Eukaryota; kingdom Metazoa; phylum Chordata; class Mammalia; order Rodentia; family Sciuridae; genus Ictidomys; species Ictidomys tridecemlineatus. The sequence goes on along the minus strand of NC_135489.1, from coordinate 79,694,649 downwards.
GGAATATCTGGGATTGAACCCAGGGACACTTAACCACCCAGCCATATCCCCAACCCTTTTGAAAATTTTGAGCCAAGGTCTTACTACGTTGCTTAGGGCCTTGCTAAGTTATGGAGGCTGACTTTGAACTCAAGGTCCTCCTGCCTCAGCCTCCAATACCAATGGAATTACAGGCATGTGCCATCGTGCCTGGTTTACGCATGGATTTAATTCTATGCCATGCTTTTCTGACTTTATTAACCCTTAATTTAATAACGTCATTGGAAGTTTACCTCATGCATAGTTATTTGCATTTCCCCTTATTATTTCTTTGGCTTCTCCTCAGTTCGGTTCTCTCTAGAATCCCTCCTTGATGAATTTGGGTTTCTTGCACCTGACTTTCGTGTGTCAGCTTCTCTGTTCTAATTTTTGTGTTATTGCTCCGTAGATTGGGAGAATATTTTTGGCCAGCTATTCCGGATCTTGAAGTCAATTCTTTTACTTAATTTTTAATTCTGACATTCAGCCATTCTATTTATTTTTTAATGTTGTCAATCATATTTTAATTTCCAAGGTTTCTTATATTATTAAAGTGTTCTTATTAATTCCTGTAGGATTGCGTGCCAACGATGCATCCTCTTAGATCTGACGGTACTAATTAACATTCTTTGAAGTCATCTTCTGTTTCCCGCATTAGGTCTTGTCAGGGCTTCGGATCACAGTGCATTTGGCTTCCTGTCCCTCTTTCATGTTATTCAGTTTTCCTCAACTGTTTTGGGTGGGGCAGCTTTTATTATAAAGGAGAGGACGGGCCTATGCTGTCCAATATGGTAGCTTTTTAACTAACTGCTAGCTACATCTGGCTACCTCCATTTCCATACAAACTTATTAAAGTTAAATGAATGAAGTTAAAATCCAGTCCCCCCATTGCACTGGCCACATTTCTAGTGCTCAGGGGCCATGGTGGCCAGAGGACACAGCCCTGGGCAGTGCAGAGGAACAGAGAATTTCTGTCACCAGTCTGCTCTGCTGTGAAGTGCTGGTCTAGACAGATTCGTTGGCAGCCAAAATGCTTTTCTCCAACTACGTGATGGTCACTGTCATCCAGACAGTGGACAGAGGACGTGGCTGCTCTGAGTGGAGAAAAGGTGTGATAAAGCCTGGCCAGGTCTTTATTCTGTCTCAGCGGGGTTCTGCTAGGGTTCCTGGCATTCTCTTTGCGCCCTAACTCGAGCCCCAACTTTACACAGAGAACCCAGCAGTGAGAGCCACAGATGGCTTCTCTCCTGAAGGAAGACTCCGCCTCCCTGTTCTCTCTCTCACTTCCTCCGACTCTCCCTGGGCCCTGGCTTCTCCCAGCCTGCGGGCCTCCACCTGGCCTCTTCTCCAGGGTTCTGTTCCAAGAGCTCAGCCTCCAAGTGTCTCCCCTTTCAGCTCCTTGGGGTTACGGTTCCCTGGAGGTGGCTAAGGAATCACTGTTCCTCTGAGGTCCTATATTTTATCCATTCTGCACATTTCTCAAGATTTCTGGCTTGCTGGTGGCAATGTCCTCCCTTCCTGGTGTTGCTGTTGATTTATTTCTGCTCTTATATTTCTTCTGTGAAGATATGCTCAGTCAGCCATCTTGAACAGAAAGTTGTAACCTGATTCCTTAAGAGTTTTGTGTCTACGGAGTTAGTTTTATAAGAAATCATAGGATGTCAGGGTTGGAAAGGAAATCTGAAGCCCAGCCTCACAGCATGGTAATAGCAAAACTGGGACAAGAGGAAAATTTCCTTCCACACTGGCCTCTGACCATTGTCTCCTACTCTGAGAACCCTTAGAATTAAGAAGTGGATCATTTCTCAACACACATATGTCACATGCCCAGCACAGTAGCCCTATTATCCATTTTCCATTGCTACAATAAAACAGTAGAGGCTGGGTGATTTATGATGAAAAAAGGTTTATTGAGCTCACAGTTTTGGAAGCAGAAAATCTAAAGCATGGCTCTGGCTCTGGTGAGGGTCCCCTCTGGCTGCATCACATCTCAGTGATGACATCATGATGGTAATGCATACGAGAGAGAGAGAGAATGCATGGTGAGACAGGAAGCCAGAGAGTGGGGAAGGGCATTCTTACTCTCTTATAAACAACCTTCTCACTAGAACCAACCAGGGTTCCATGAGAACCACATGACCTCTTTCTGAGGGCAGCACCCTCCCTAACTCAGGCACCTCTCACTGGGCTTTTCCCCTTAAAGGTTCCACCACCTCCCCACATCACCATGCTGAATACCTAGCTTCTGACCCATGGACCCCAGGGCATGGAGGACACCCTCAAACCACCTGCAAATCACAGCAGCAACTCTTTTCTAATCTGCTGATACAAAGCCACAGAGAACTTAAATTCCTAAAAGAAACTTTCAAGAGAACCAAAGGGAATTAAGGGAATCTTTCTCCTAACCTGTGAATACATTTCCTCTGAGCTGTCCTCCCTACAAGCACAGAAAAAAATCAGGAGTCATACCTCATAACAGTCAAAATTAAGGAGCTTGGAGAATGCAAAGATTCCTTGCTTAGAAATGACCATGACACTGCAGGGTCAGGTAGATGTTAGAAATGCACTTCCTCGTTCCCCAGAAAGAATCTGGGGTGGGTGCCCATCATCCATCTTGGTGAAATGTCTCACCTCGAGCATCTGCCTAATTGCGCTGATGTACAATTACAATCTGTTTCCAGTGAAGCAAAGAAATTGTTTTAAAATGCTTTTGGAGACTTTGGAAAACTGACCTAAGGTTAATGGTTCATAAACCTCATTTGTGCTTCTGTCAGAGATTCTAGAATATGAGCTAGTGTGTTTCTGGGCAGGAGGGGAGGAGGGCCTAAGAGCTGCGGCCAGGTTCCCCCTGGGTTGTTACCCCCCATGCATCCTGGAATGGGGTTGGAGCCAGTGTGCAATCCTAGCTGGACTCTTTTTCCTAAGACTTTCTGGATGAAGTGCCTTTCTTTATCCCTTTACTGGGCCTTACAGACTGTGAGTTTTCTAGGGATACCAACAAGGCCTGCTGATCTCTCTTCTAGTATGAGCAATTCATTCCTGAGGCTCACAAAGGCTTAGTCTGGGGATCATCGACCTAAATGCATCCAGACACCAGACAGGCAGCATAAATAAGTCATGCAGAAGAGCAGCCATGGGCACTGATGCAGGGGCAGCCCCTTTAGAGGCGGGCAGCTGCTTCTCAGTTCTAGCTGGTAGTTGCCATGCAGAACCGTGTGCTCCATCTCTCCAGAGGCTTCCCAGATCCAGACAAGAAGTGAAATCTGACTTGTCCAGATATAGACAACATGCTCGCACACAGACACAGACACAGTGGTGGGTCCCCAGTTTGAGATCTCTCACTTGGTTCTCTCTAAAATCACCATCTAAATGCAAAGATGAAGAAATTATAGAAAGAACCACCTTTGGCTACCCAGTGGTCCATGGGTCTGCAAACTCTAAATAGATGCATCTCTCCGGTGACCATTCCAGCACCAGAGGGGTCTTGGTCACATATAAATTCCTATGACCCCAATACTGGGCCAAGCTAGAATGGTAATCTCTTCAAGGTAAGAGGAATACACAGGAAGATGGGTATATCTAGGGTGATTTACAGGGTAGGGTTCCTAAAAGGATGGAAAATTTTGACCTTCCAAGGCACACTCACAGGGATCTACTGTAATGCGATCATAGCAATGGTTATAAATGGCTTTGATGTCAGAGTGCCTGCCACATGTTGGGATAAGTGATTTATAGACATCCTCTTATTTCATTTACACAACGACCCAACAGGTATCATAAGTTCCTCCTCTCTGTGGATGTAAGAACAGGCTCAGAGGGGCTAGGTAAACTGGGGGGTCACACCTGGATTTTGCTAGGGAATGAGCTTTTGGAGACCATAAGGATGCCCAGTGGGGAGTTCAACAGAACACTGACGTGATTTCCTCCCCCGTTCCCGAGAGCCCCAGAGTGGGCTCAAAGTATGAGAGCAGATGGTTGCTGGTGTATAAATTTCCTTCAGATGTATAACTGGAATACACAAAAGCAAATCAGGGTGATCAGAAAATCAGCATGCTCCATAAAAGAAAAAAAAAGTCTCTTCAGCTTCCAAGATATTTTATCATGATGTACTTGGGGACCATATGGATAACACCAACTTGTCTAGGATTGGGTGGGATGAGAAACAAGACCACAGAAGACTTTGAGAAGGACTTTGAGAACAAACCCTTGGCCTAGGTAATGGCTTTTCCAGGTGGGCTGGTGAGTTTTTTTTAAAAAAAAGCAGTTCTATTGAGATATAATTCACCTGCCACATAATTTGCAAATCTTAAGGGTTTTTAGTTTATCTGCAGACCCGTGCAACCATCACCGCAGTTCATTTTAGAACATTTTCATCACCCTGTCTTGCAACCTGTAGCTGCCACCCTCCTCTCCCCATCCTTAAACCACCACTCTTCTCTTCCTGACTATACACATCTCCCTGCTCTGGACTTTTCATATGAATTCCACCATGGAATGAGATCTTTGGTGACTGGCTTCTTTCATCCAGCTACTTTTTTCCAGGTTAGTGGGTGGTTGAGATTTGAATGGCTTTTAAATCTCTCTCTTCTCTATGGATTGCTTTGGCAGAATTCTTGACCTCGTGTCTCTTGAGGGTCTCTTTGGCCATGTCCACAACACCCACCAGCATTCCTGTCTGGAGTTCTAGCCAGACACTGTTGGACACCCCAGAGGTGGGGTTTTAGGAATGGACTGGAGCATGGAAGTGCCGACTTCACCGTCACCTAACCTGCCGATGGCTTAATGCACACTGGGAGGTGTAGAAATGATAGGCAGGCGGGCATGACTGGAGGAAGCAGGTCACTGGAGTTTGCCCCTTGGGGACTGTCTCTTGTCCCTGGTCTCTTCTTTCCTTCTCTCCCTCCCTCTCTCTGACCCTCCCTCCCCCATTTCCTGGCAACCATAGCTGAAAGCTTGTCTTCACTACACCCTTCTGCCATGATGTTCTGCCTCACTAAGGCCCAAGGCAGTGGAGCAAGTGGAGCCAAAATAGGAATTTCCTCCTTCTAAGTTTTTTGTGTCAGATACTTTGGTCTCAGCAACAAAAAGCTGATCAACACAAACATCATGTAGCTTTCCCTTCCCTGGGATCCCTAGGAGAAGCTCTGGTACTCCTGGTATTCTCAGGGTATAAACCTTCAGAAGCCCTCTGCTCATTTATCTTACAGAATCAGTGTCACCAAATACTCAAGCCTTTGCCCCATCTCTTATCTCCATTGCTAACTGGAACTTAGCACTTTCAGTTCTTAACAAGCCTTGGAAGGGTTGGATTTAGGAACAGATACCTTAAAATCTAAAAGGTCTTTATGTTTTGAGTGGGGTCTACACATATAGAAACTAGTACTTCCAATCTTTCTCTAAACATCTTCACAGGCAGTTCTGGTAGATGTGTCTCTGCCACCTTCTCATCCTGTTTTCTGCAATACCTTAAGAGACTCAGCCATTGGGTAAAGATAGGAATGAGTGAGTCTTGTAGGAAGCAAGAGTAATAATGCCACCCCTTACCAATCGCATGACTCTGGGCAAGTAGCCAAGCTTCTTTGAATCTCAGTGTCCTTATCAGTAAAATAGGAATGACATCACCACTCTCACCTACTGGGGGGGGATGTTGGGAAATGAAAGTATGTTGGGACTCAACCACAACAGCAATGACTCCCACTCCCACTCCCACCAGTGATGTGTGTTGAGCAAGTATATGTCAAGATGCTCCTAACTCTTATAATCTATTATCACTCTGACCTGTCCCAATACCCTGACAAGGTTGCAAGATATTATAGCTCTCTCTTCATAGATGAAAAAAATGGATCCAACTGGTAAATGACTTTCCCCAAACCTCAAAGCTGGTGAGTGGCAGGATTTGTGTTAAAACTAGGTTTGCTGGCTACAAAGAAGGTGTCCCCAACACTGTGGCTATTAACTGCTAACAAAACAGAGAAAGCCAGACCCAAGAACTTCAAGAAAAAGACATTTTTCATCCAGAAGCCAGAAATCCATCTTTTAAAAGTCATGCAAACACTGTAAAATTCAAAATAGGCAATTTCACATTTTTATGGCTCTGTTTAAAACGAGACAATATCAGTACATGGTTTAAATGCCATGTAAGGACTATAGACAAAGTCTAGACATCTGGTATACCAGCTCCAACACATCGCTGAGGTGCACCCAACTACCCTACAGGACCAAATGAAATTTTAGGAAAAGATGCCATAAAATTCCTCTTTAAAAGGGCTTCCAGAACATAACCTCTCGTTCCTGCAACAGTATTGTGACATCTCAGACAAAGTCTTTCGTCTGCTCAGCAACCAATGCTGGTACTTGTCCAGTTTCTTGTCCTTGGAATCTTGCAAAGTCATTATAATTTGAATTTTTATAAATCAAATCCTATTTCAAATGCAATTGGAGAACTTGCACTTTAAAAGAATCCCGTCTTGAATCCTCCAGAAAATGGGAGACTCCTGTTGAAACTGAATAGCTAATCCTGAAAATATCCATTTTGCAAATTCGGAATTTGGTTTACAAGCTTTGTGAAAACAAACTTGAAACTTCTGAAGCCAATTTGAAATTCAAGTTTGTGGCTGGGTCTTCTGGGCACTCCTTATCACCTCTGCTGATAAGCATTTAAATGTATTCATTAACAAAAATAATTGTTGTCACAGTTAACTACATTAGCACCTTTTAATTGAATTAGAAATTAGATGAGGGTCATGAATATTTCACTAGGCCTCACCGCTAGCCTTCCCAATTTCCATCTTTAAAAAAAAAAAAAAAGCACCCTTGAACAGAATAAACAGGTGGATTTGAAATGTTCATGGTCTTGGCTTTTCCCAGAGTCTTGTCATAAAAGTCATTTCATTGTCAAAAGTGAATCAAAAATGAATTTTTAACTTTCAAGCTGTTTTCCTGTTCTTCCAGGCATGAGGCAAGGCATTCTCTGTTCTTAGGAAACTTTAAATAAACATTTACTCAAAACAACCCAGAAACCTGCAAACCTACCGCATGCTGAGGAGGTAAAGGGCCCAGAGCAGAATGTCATCAGTGGGGGCTTCTGAAGTCGAGGTCAGGGTTCTGCACTTTACCACAACTGGCAGTGGGCCAAAATATTCCAGAGAGATGGATCCATCCTGTGCCTCCTGAGATGTTGAGCAGCATCCCTGACCTGTCCCTCAGAGATATCAGTAGCACACATACTCCACCCAGATGTAACAAAACAATCACCCAGGGTGGGGACAGAGGAACTGTGAGAGTTGAGAATCACTGAGAATAACATGGGTCCAGTTACCATCCCTGTCAGTCTCTCATGTTTGACCTTCTCTAGCCTTAATATCATGACATAGAAACAATCATGCCTCCCGGGCGCAGTAGTGCAGGCCTGAAATCTCAGCAGCTTGGGAGGCTGAGGCAGGAGGATCTCGAGTTCGAAGCCAGCCTCAGCAATGGCAAGGCACTAAGCAACTCAGTGAGACCCTGTCTCTAAATAAAATACAAAATAGGGCTGGGGATGTGGCTCAGTGGCCAAGTGCCCCTGAGTTCAATCCCAGTACCCCCCCCCCAAAAAAAAGAAACAATCATACCTATTTCAGTGTGTTGCAGAAGACTTAGATACTGTTGGGTACATGAGGGTGTGCGTGAGTGCTCAGAGTTGTTAGTTGGGTGGCAGTTTGTGTGGCAGTAGGTGGCATCAGCAGCAGCAGCAGAAGCAGAACCTGCATCAGGACCTGAGGGAGGAGGGAGGAAGGGCTGATGGCTTCCCCTTCTCTCTCCCCCACTCACCCGTCCACAGTAGAAGCTAGACCCTATGTGTCCTCCTTGCCTGGGGACAGCGCCAGGAGCACCATCAACACAGCGGTAGCCCTTCTTCAGCCCTTCTGAATTTTTAAGCTAGTCTGACCACCTGTTTTGGAAAAGCATGGCCCCCACGTGTGAAAACTGGACCCCAAAGAATTCCACAGTGAGACCAGAGAAAGAGATAGACAGCCCCAGGAGTGCACAAGGTGTGGTTTCCTGGGGACTTGGCAGGAATGTGCCTTGGGAGGCAGTAAGACAGGTGTATTCCTGCATATCAAGGAAGGACGAAGGGCTTTATATGCAAAAAAAGCAGAGATGGGCTGGGGCCAACCAGAGGATGCCTGGCCATTCTTGAAAGCCATGAGCATGCGTCAGTTAACAAACAGGCTGGGCACGTGCAGGTAGTATAGCACACTCAGTGACAGTCTCAGTAACTTCACTTGTCCTGTAGGGCTTTGGATACATGCCAGGGTCACCTGGCAGGGAATGAGGTGGACAAGACCAAGACGGCTGTAGTCATGTGGAGCCAAATCCCTACACCGCTCTGCATGACAGACATCTGGGAAACCCCGGGTCTTTTCCCAGTAAAGGATTTGAGACAGCATAGTGGGGTCAAAAATAAAACTGGGAATTGGAGTCTGGGGAATCCAAATTCCAAACTTGACTTTTGATTCCTGAAGGTCTTAAGCCTCGGCTTCCTTAGCTTTGAAATGAAGTCACTGAGAATTATCCCATAGGCTGGTTCCAAGGATTAAATGGGATAATGCATACAGAAGGCCCTAACGCAGTGCTTAACACACAGTAGTAGGTGATGGGAATAATTATGGTGAAGGACACAGCAGGGCTGCTTGGCCTTGGTGCTATTGACATTTTGGTCTGGATTATTCTTGGTTAGGGAGAGGCTTCCCTCTGCATTGAAGGACAGCAGCCCCATCCCTGGGCTTGTGACAACTGGGGATACTTCCAAATGTCCCCTGGAGAACAAACTGATCTGCAGGAAATGGGTTCCTTCCTTGTGTGGTCACCACAACCTGGAGTAACGTCACCTTACCCAGGAAGAGTGCCTGCCTCCCTTCTGCAGAATTTGCCCCTCTCCTAGTGGCCACACAACTGTGTGTGTGCTCATGTGATCTGCCACCCACCCAGGGAGCCCCTCAGGGTCTGCAATGGGCAGAGAGTGGAGGGGAGTAGACTGAGCAAAGTAGGTATAAATGAAGTAACTCCTACTTACTGAGCACCTACTATCTACAAGCACTAATTCTAACCTGCCTGCAGGCACGGTTTCCTTCTTCTGCCCAATGGTCATAAAGTCTGTGCCATTGTGTCCCTTTGCCAGACAATGACAGACGCTTAGAGAGAGAAAAGTTGAATAAAGATACGAGTAAGTGTGTGAACGGACTCAAGGTCTGACCCCGGGTCTGATGGCCCCCGACCTCTCCTGTCCACCGGTCATCTCTTGAGTGCAGAGCATGAGGCATCTTCTTTCTTCCTGGGCTGCACCCAGGAGGCTTCCCACCCTCTGGCTGCAAAGAAGAGCTTTTCCGAATCAGATCAGGAAATGGATGGGGCTTGCCCCAGGTCAGGCTGTGAGTGGAAACTGCTGACCTGCTGGAAGGAACAATCCATTCTGGACCCAAAGAGGTAGGAGTGAACATTTTTCACTCTTACTATAAAGGTCAGATTGGAGGTAGCAGGACCCGCAGTGAGACCTTTTGGTAATTTTGAAAAGTTCAGCCTGCAGCTGGGGGGCAAAGCTGAGCCCAGTCCCCACATCAGCCAGCACCTCCTGCCACCTCCAGCCTCTCCCCAGCTGGTACCACATGCCCCCCCCCGTCTCTGAGTACCCATGAAGGGCCAAGCTCCTGGGCAAGGACACCCCCATCCCAGCCTTTACCGCCCCCAGTGCAGCTGTTTTCCACTGTTTCTCAGATTCTGAGAACCGCTGTAAACAGGCGGAGGGTCACACAGAAGTGGGCAGCAGACTCTGAAAGGTTAACATCTTCTTTCTTCCAGTTACCGCAGTTGCTATGGATATTTCCTCCAGGAGGCTGCATGAGTTCCACACGAAGAGGCTGAAATTAATAAACTCCTTTGAACTCAAAGGACACCACCCAGGCTGAGCTGAAAATGTTGCCACCTGTTTATTTCTGGCTCAGACGGGGGCCAGCCGTGCAGGTGTACATGCCCGGGGCAGCTGGAGGGCTACCTGTGGGTTTGCTGAGTTTCCGTGGCACATGTGGATCTCTGTCTGGTCTGCACATCTGCATGAAGGAGGGTCAGGAGAGGACTCGACTGTCTGCGGATCCCTAAGGGCAAAGATTTATTTGATAGTTTCCCCAACTAGACAGCACGACACCGAGGATCAAGGGCTGCTTTTATCCACCTCTGCAATCCCAGTAGCACCAGCGTTGTGTGCGGGGGCTGCTCAGCCACTGTTCGCTCAAAGATGCACCTGTTCCCTTAACAAATGCCCTGCTATGGGCCTGGCACTGGGCTACATGTGGTGGCCACTGCCACAGTAAACAAGCGGGAGTCCCTCCCATCAGGGAGCCAGGGGTCTGGGGGAGACAGCCGCAGAGACAGATGGATGAAGAAATCCCCAAATAGGAGGTTACACAAGTCCCTCCCGGTGGCTGAGGGTGCATGGGACTATTTATAGACAGACAAAAGAACAAATGAAAAAACCAAGTGTAGGTGTAGGAGGAGGTATCAGAAGACAAAGAATGCTGACCCTGGCGTGGCACCTGGGAACTCCTGTCCTGCTGCTGATGATGATCAGTGACGAGTCCCTGCTCACCCATGTCCTCAGCTTGCTCGTTCACTGAGTAAAGGTCTGTGCACACCTGCCCCGGGTTGGATGCTCCCCGGGCCCTGGGGATACAGCAGGAGCATGGGCGAGTCCGCAAGCCACTTGCAGGCGCCCTGTACCTCTATAATTGGTCTCTAAAGACTGAGAACAAAAGTTAGAGAGCATTCCACACTTTAAATAACATGGCCACTGATTTGGGGCCAGCTTCATCTTGTAAAGTTTAGGGGCAGTGGTGCATGGCTGAATGCTCAGTGATCAGCTCTCGGGTGGGGGAATGGAGGCGATTTGTCAGACAATGCCAATTTCCATTGTGTAAATATTCCCACTGGTGCTGATTTTGAACTTCCAGTGTTCGGCCACTGAATATGGAGTTTGCAAGAGATGCCAAGAGTTGGCTCTCACGAGTGAATCAGACCATGGGTTAGAAGGATATTGAGCAGACCCAACACAAAGAAAGACGCCCTCTCTCTCCTCTCACCTCCCCAGAGACTCTACTCCTTGTGGCAGTGAGGGAGACAAAGGAAGCACCCCACAGACAGGGGGACCAGACTTCCTGCCCACTTGCTGGCCAGCCCTGGAGCTACTGAGCTAGACGGATGCTCTGGCCATGCAGACTGACCAGGGCAGAGAGGAGGCGAGGACCACCTGCTCCCTCAAGTTTCAGCTTCCCCAGGAGAATGGCAGTCGTGGGGAGCATCCTCAGGAGTACATGAACTGGGAATTTCTAAGTGACCAAGACGGAGGCGCAAGAACCAAGAGGGGACTTGCAATTGCCTAGTGTGTCTGTCTGATCAGGATTACAGATCTCCTGGGGAAGCCCAGGGTGAAGGGCAGAGGGGACTCTCAGGGAAGGGTTAGGAGCAGTTGTTGGGAAAGTCAGGAACTTGAGGCTTGTCAATTGAATGGGCCAAAATTTCACAGTAGCCTAAATATTGATCAAAAGGGAATTGAAAACAACGTAGTTCATCCATTTAATGGAATAGCCTGCAGGGGATCAAGGGTGTTAACACCCAGTGTGTGTGTGTGTGTGTGTGTGTGTGTGTGTGTGTGTGTGTGTGTGTGTGTGTATGTGTGTGTGTGTGTGAGTGAGAGAGGAGGGGAGAGAGAGAGAGAGAGAGAGAGAGAGAGAGAGAGAGAGAGAGAGAGAGAGAGAGCGCGAGATCGAGCAGGAACTTATTCAAATAGCACAGTGATCTCTGGTATAGCATATGCCTCCGTTTTTAAAACTAAAATTCTATATTGGCATTTTAACTAGACAGTTAATAACTCTAACTTAAAAAAATGCCTCTCCTTCTGGTCTAGTTTGCCCACTATATACTTTTCCTACCTGAGTCACAAACATGGAAATAGGACAATGATAAGTGGTAAAAGGAATAAAGAGTGATTCACAAGTCATTGCGTACAATGTGTTTGTACTTCTGAACAAGAATGAGAAGGACTATAATCACATGCACAGAAATAATGTCTGGAGAGACACATTGAGATTTGAAGGGTGGTTTTCTGGGTGGGATACAGACATGATTTGATCCTTCACTCAGCTGTGCCACTGTTGGATAGATTTATTAACTTTTTATCCTATATTAGAGACACCCTCTAGACACTCTTAGCTTCCTGTTGTATACAGTATTTTGTTCTGGGTCTTTTCACTGGAAATTGGTATGCATCTTTTTTAAAAAATTAAAAAAGTCATTGTGGGGAAAATAGAAGCTTTTCCTGTTGAAAAATGAGATACTTAGCACACAGTACTTAGGACTCGGTGGTTGTGTGGTAATGGTGACCATTATTTTATATTTCTGTGACTCTTGGATTTTTCTTGGCTATAGCTTCTTGGCCAGTTGTTATAGCAAGAAAGAGAGCTAGCAAGTACTTAAGGCACATTTATTATGTGCTGAAGAGTGTGTGGATTCAACCAGCTGCAGGTTGAAAATATCCAGAAATAGTCCATTTGTAGTGAACATGTATAAGATTTTTTTTGTCATTAGTCCCTAAAGAAAACAGAATAAAAACCATTTCTGAGCATTTGCATTGTGTTCAGTATTTCAAGTAACCTAGAGATGATTTAAAGTACAAAACCAGGATCTGTGAGTGCAAACACGGCACCACTTTTATGCAGGGGACTTGAGCATCCACAGATTTTGGTATGCAGGGGGGACCTGCAACCAATCCTTTCATAAATAGATGCTAAGAGGCAACTCTACTTATTTGGTTCCTACAATAACTCCACCAGTTAACCGGCATTTCAATTTCATATACCAGCAAACAAGCAGAAAGAGAGGCCCTGAAGAACCCCTGTCTCAGTCCCCACAGCCTGTCCTGGGCGAAGGCAATCTCCCTCACCGGCTCTGCCCCAGGAACTGCTCTGATGGGAACAGAGAGGCACCGTGGCCCTGACCAGAGATGGATCAGGAGGAAGTGGCCTGGGTTACTGCAGGTGACTCAGCCAGTCAGAGGCAGTGTAATGCAGACAAATTTGAGATAATAAGTCTGAAGGCAATGGACAGAAAGCCAGGGCGAACACATCCTAAATAAAAACTCATGAGTCCCTGCAGCCTGCAAAGGGATTTAGAGGTTACTGTTTAAAAAAATAAAAAGCAACCTTGAAGTTGAAAGCTCCTGGTACGGCCAGAGCTGACTCGGGAGTCGGGCTGCTGGGTCAGCGCATGCCGTCCTCACCACCCATGGGAGCTGTCAGGGCCAGGCTGGGAGCAGGAGCCCCTTTCTGAGAGGAGGTATTGGTGGTGTGGAATTCCAATCCTGTGTCCAAAGCAAGTTGCTGAGGAGGGACAACAGGGACGAGCTGTCTCTGTGCTACAGACAGTCCAACGGGTGGTGGTGGAGGGTGTGAGATGAGCTCCAGGTCCTCAGAGTAAAGGTTCTGGGGGGGTGGGATGGAGACCCGGGGAGGAAGGGGAGGCAGGCAGGGATTGCAGGTGAGGATCTGTGAATGCAAACACAGCACCACTTCACACAGGGGACGTGAACGGCGTACATGGAGAGGGCTGGGATTGGGAGGATCTGGCCAAGAGGACAGACACCATAGAAGGACAGTCTACTGAGGCAGCAGTGCCGTGTCTACACGTCCACCCAAGACTCAGGTGTGTCAAGCTGCCATGTTGGGATGCCCCGTGGGCTGGTGAAGAGAGGACACGGGAGCCCTGAACAGACCTGGGCTTGGACTGAGTCCTCTGATCCAAGTCCTGTGTCTGCTTGAGCAAGCGGCTTCACGCTCTGAGACTCTTCCCGCTCCTCTCCAAAACGTGGAGGTGACATGGGGCTGAGAAGAGAAGTTCTTTACCCCTGAGCAGAACCTTCTCCAGGCCCCAGTGACCACAGATGCACCTGAGCTCTGCTGCAGACCTGGGGGAGGGCTGAATGGGAGGTGACCTGGGGGCAGGGATGTTGTTGTAAAGCAGAGGACCAGGGACGAAGCCCTCTGTGGCGGGGGAGAAGATGAGCCTGTGACAGTCCCGGCCGAACCCAGGAGCGGTTGGTCTCTAAGCTCAAAGAGCATGCCCAGAGCAGTGGGGACAACCAATTCAGCCTTCGCACTTGGGAGGTCAGTGCTGCTCCCCACTAGACAGAGGAGAACACAGAGGGCTAAGTGACCTCCCTCAGGTCACGCAGCCAGCATAGCGAGGGTTCAAACCAGAGTCACCAGGTCACGTGCTATGGACAGACACCCTCCTTGACCTGACTCCTCTCTGGCTCCTCAGAGTCCTCTGACTAGACCTTGACCTTGGTCTCTGTTCTCCCTCCAGGCCCCTCTATTCCAGTTTCCACAAGAATCCTACTGAGTCCATTTAGGGAAGATCCGCGAGCTCAAGATCTGCTCACCTGGTCCGTCTTCAGAAAAACTCTTGTTAGGTTAGTTGGTCAAAGAATCTCTTGCCCTCTTAGCCCATCTCCGCCTCTCTCTGGCCCTCAGTTCTAAATTCCTACTTCTCCTTATTGAACTTGAAGTTGAGCTTGCTCTCTTACTGCAAAATCCCCAGAACAAGGGTCACCAATTTCTTTAACACAGCCGACCACTACATAATGCTCTGTGTGAGACGAAGATCACACCGGGCACAGCAGCTTCAGGACAGCTGCCCCACACTGGGACCCCACACAGCATTGCCCTGGGTCACTTCCAGCAGGGCATCAAGCTAAGAGAGGGGAGAGGGCAGGTCTTCATGCCGCCCTGGACCGTAAGTTACCTGGAGCATTGGAAGACTTACGATGGCGGCCACCAAAGTAGGGAGCCTCTGAGCCCAGGGGGCCACAGCACCACCAGCTGAGAAGAGCTGAGTGCAGGGGTGATCAGTGCCCAGCAGAACAGCCAGGGCACTGGAAAGCTACGGCAAAACCCCTTAGGCAATCCTCAACGACCACTGAGAATCCATCTCCCTGCAGAGACCTCTGCAGGAGCCAGGACTTCCGGGGTGAGCCAGTGAGGCCAGGGGTTGCTCTGGTGTGACCACTGCCCAGATGGTGAGCGAGCAAGAAAGGGGAATCACTCCTTTTACATGGAGTCTTGCTACAGACAGGCGAGATGCAATTTTCTTAGAGAGGGAACAAGGCTGAGCAAGGCCAGTCTACTCAGATTTCCAGAATGTTTCTATTAGGCTAAGGAAGATTCAGGATGCTTTGAGCAAGGGAGAGATTTCAAGGTGACCTTGTGGAAGGCAATGGCATTATGAAATGTTTTTGATCGAGTGGAACAAGATAAGCTGCTCATGTTGCACAAGGCTTCAATGTCCTGCATGCCAGCTGAAATAAGGACATTTAATTTCTGGTATAAGATTGTTCTTCCTGCCTTGCAGAGGGATGGATACCCCGCCCCCCACGTCAGCCCCGTGCTCCTTGGAAATGCAGACACACACGGTGGTGAAGACAGGGTGCGTGGTACCATGAGCCTGGGGGCAGGTAGAAAACCAGGCTGGCTGCTGTGCTGTAGGGTCTTCCACGCAACACCACACCCAGCCAAGACTGGGACTAAGGGTGACCCAAGGCCATTTCAATATCCTTCTGTGTTCTTTTCTATTCTCACAGAGACCATGCAAATCTCCCCTGTGTTTATGTACAACAGAGCTCACCACGTTGATAGAAATGTCCTCTGTCTGTCCTGTCCACCATGGCGGCCGCTATCACATGTGGTTACTGGGGCTGGTGGCACCAGTGAAACTCAATTCTAAATTTCACTTCATTTACATTCATTAAAGAGCTGGTGACCTCGCTGGGCAGCACAGCTCTGAAAGATTCAGTGGAAAGGGCAGGATCTCCAGGCCACCTAAAATGGACTGGAACTCCACCTGTCCCATTGGGTAGCTGTGTGGCCCTGGGCAGGTGTCTTAACGTCTCTGACACCTGTCTCTGAAACTTGCCTGAATAAGGGGGATAATGATACCTACACTGTAGGAATTTTGTGGAAACGAGTTATAAATACAGACCACACAGCAGGCCACGTGTAGTTATTAAATCTCAGCTGTGGTCGACGGGCCGCAAACATGCCCAGCAGCTTCGTGACTGGCCTGAGTTTCCCTGTGAGCTTTCCTCCACTGTGGGCATGGACACTTGCAGGCACTGACTGGCAAAGTGGATTGAGGGTGAAGCCATCTCTCCTCTCCTCTCCCTTTCTTTTCTTCTCTTTTGTTTTTATTTTGTTTAAAGCAAAGAGCAGGAAGTGATGGGAGGTGGCAGGGGGCCAGGCAGCAACAGGCCAGGGTCACACTGGGGACCTGCCCAGCTGCAAGAGTCAGGGAGCTCCTCCCTCCAGCAGCACTGCAGAGACAAGGGAGAGGAGGAGGAGGAGGAGGAGAAGGAGGAGGAGGAGGAGGAGGAGGGAGACAGGAAGGAAAGGAGGGAGGCAGTGAGCGGGAGGTGATGGGAGGTGAGAGCACATACTGGAACATGGGGTGGGAGACAGGAGGGAGGTGTACATCAAAGCAGGGGTGTGAAAAGCAGAGAGACATATTTTTGTTTTGAAACAGGGTCTCGGTAAGTTGCTGAGTTTGGCCTTGAACTTGTAATCCTCCTGTCTCGGCCTCCTGAGTTGTCAATTCTCAGTACTACGTGAGGGTGAAGAAATGCTAGAAGTATTGAACATGCTGTCTTACCCTCCCGGAAGCACCCACTGAGGTTTCCAGACAGTGCCAGAGAGGGCAGAGGACAGAGAGACACAGGAAGTCAGGCCACAGAGACAGAGAGACACAGAGACAGATGTGGTGGAGACTCAGAGGGAGAAACAGAGATGCAGAGACCAGGTAGAGACAGAGGTAGGGCAGAGACTTGAGACAGGTACATGGTAGAGACAGATGGAGACAGAGGAGTCCCAGAGGCAGGCCAGGCAGACAGGAGCAGCAGTTCCAGGTGCACAGCAGAAAGCCAGGCAGAGAGACCCAGGAGAGACAGAGGAGGAAGGGGACAGCAGGAGGAAAGAGGAGGAGGATGCCCATGGAGGCCCCAGCTCAGCAAGAGCCATCGAAAGAGAAGCTGATCAGCTGGGGAGGGAGGGAGCTGGGGACAGTGGGCGGGCGCAGGGAAGGCCACCTTGCCAGGTGCCACCCAGGTCCCCTGTGCAGGGCATGGGGAAGGGCAGCTCCCTGGCCCCTCACATCCCCCAGAGGGCAGGCTGGGCAGGAGGGCTCCAGAGCTGCTCCCAGCCAGGGCTTTGGCTTCTTCCTCTCTCCAGAGTCATTAATCTTGGAGGACAGGTTGGTCTTTTGATAGCTATCTGCAGGGGTCAGCTTAGAAGTATATAAGGAGATCCTGGTCAGAATGTCATTTGTCACCGGGGGCTGACAGGCAGCATTGCTCAGCCCCCTCCTGGCTTCCCTGGAACCCGGAGGCCAAGGCTGCCCCTCACCCTCCCCCTGAGCACAGCTCTCCTGAGCTCCCCTCCCCTGGTCTCATCTGGGAAGGAACAGGAGGCGTGGCAGTGGGGCAGGGGACCCTTGCTCCAGGAACACGTGGGGACCCCTGGTCCGTGCAGTGCCAACCTCTAGATCAGCCCTTCTCAGCCTTGGCTGCACCTGTGACTCTCCTGGGATGTTTTAAAATGTGGAGGCCGGGAGTCCCCAAGAGGTGGGGATTTGGATGCTGTGGGTGGGGCCAGCCCTTGCAATTGGCAGACCCGACTGAGGTGACTCCAGTGAGCAGAAAAGATCTTGCCAGTCTCAAACCAGGTGATGCCTCCTAGGAGGCGTTTCCCCTGATGATCCTGCCCTCACACTACTCTCCAAATATGGGCTCATTTCCCAGCCAGCCCTACTAGCTACCTAACCTAGCCATGAGGAACAGGGCCGCTGGGCAGAGGCATATGCTTGGTGGCACATGGCCTGGTCTCAGAGAAATCATTGTGATAGGAAGATCCACGACAGCCTTCCTGGCTTCAGACACCAGCCCTTAACTTCCAATTCCGGGAGTCCCACCACTGCCTCACCTGCTGGGCAGGATTGCCCGCGGTCTCCCTGGTCAGGCAGATTTATGAACGTATCAATGAATGCATGTCGCGACAGAGCTTTGAGTTTCAGAGTGGAGAGGACGGTGGCTCCTGCATGGTGGCTGCAGGACCCAGGTGACTCAGAGCCCCCAACCTGTGGTGTAGTCGGACTGGAAGCAGAGGGTGGGCGAGGGCCAGGAGACCCTGAAGCACTGGGTACAGAGGACATAGCCCTGCAGGTCAGGGGAGGCCAGGCAGCAAGACTAAGTGTTTCCGCCCTGGAAAGCCCCCTTCTCCAGTGGACAGGGTCACAGCACAGCCCCACAGCGCCATCATGATCCCTGGCCTGTGAGATGACTAAGTGCCTCACCTTCCTGTCCTGCTGCCCAACCAGGTGACTTTAGAGGTCAGATTCGCAGGGGACTCCAGCTGTCCTCTTACCGGGCCGCACGGCAGGGTTGGCAAAAGTGCAAATTCTGTTTTAGTGGCCCCAAGTTGATGTTATGAAAACGCTCAAATATTCAGAAAAGGCACGAAAGTAGAGCACCAATCCCACCTCGATTCAACACTGCGGTGACTCCACTGGGCCAGGACCTGCGCTGTCCCCATGTGTTTCCTATCTACCCATGCAGCCAGCTCTCACGCAGCTCTCTGTGTTTATTTTCTAAACTATTTAAAGTCGGAGACATCATGACTCTACCCCTAACTACTTCAGTCTCCTAAGAACTTTCTTACACAACCACAGCATCATTGTCACACGGAAGATGGCGGGCAAAAGCCCCACGATCTTTAACCTCCAAGTTCAAATTTCCTCATGTGTTCCAAGAATGCATTTCAAAGCTTTTTTAAACCACCATCCAATCAAAACCCAGGCACCACAGGACATTCTTTATGTCACCGACGCAGCTGTTAGCCCAGAACACCACACACAAATGTCTTTGCAACATTGGCTTTTGAAGGGTCTTGTTGTCCTAGAGAATGTCCCACGTCTGCCATTTGTCTGATGGCCTTTCCATGTCATCATTTGATGTTTTTCTCTGTCCCCCATATTTTCGATAAAGTAGACGTGGTTCTATGTCAGATTCGGTTTAGTTAACTCTAACAGGTTTGTGATTTGCAACTTAGCAAGGATTCCTGACAGATGGCGCTCTGTGCCTCATTCCGCACCACCCTGGGAGGTACATAATGTCAACAGAGAGAACCTGTCATTCGGTCAAGGTGGTGACATCGGATCCCCCTGGTAAAGACACATTCTACCCCCTGGGCTTTAGGAAGGTGTCCACAGTGACGTGCCAGCTCCAGACGGTTTCTCCAAACAGTTACAGCGTCCACCACTCACTCACTAACTCAGGCCCCACAGGAGCGCTCAATCGCAAGTTTAAACAGTACTTTGTCTAACTCTCCTTCCCAACTCCTTCTATGTTATTTGATATGATTCTTCTTCTTAAATAAGTTTTTTCTTTGTTCTCTCTCTCTCTCTCTCTCTCCCCCCCCCTTTCTTCCCCTTCTCTGCCTCCAGCATCCCTATGGGTTCATGGAATTTTAGTCAAAGTATTGCAATCAAATTGTCATTTTCTCATGCTAAAATCTTCCTAGATTTATCTACTACGAGCCCCATGAGGCTGGATTCAGGACTCTTTTCCTTGCTTTATGGAGCTGCTAGAGGCCCAAGGTCACCTTGCACTTCCTGTCCCAGACCTGGAATCGACCATTTCTCCAAGAAACATGGTTCCTTTGGGTGGTGAGTGGTTCTCCTAAGCCACAATCTGGGCTCCAGTTGGGATAAGCATATATTTTGCTCCCCAGAGGCACAGGACTAAATTCTAGCTCTGCCACCTGTGAGCTGTGAGGTCTGGGCAGTCACTGCCTGTGCTGGGTCTCAGTGTTCTCCTCTGTAGAATGGGGAGAACAAAAACCCACTTCACCCTGAAAGATTGATAAAAAGAATCAACTATATCGTATTTTTAAAACCATTCAAGTGACACAGGACACATGGCAAGAGCTATGGAGATGTGTTGTATGTATTTATATTTCACATGTATGTATCTGGGCTTGGAATGGAGAAGAACCCCTGGGCATCCAAAGACAGAGAGAGAAAACGCTTCTTCTAAAGATTCATTCCATTCAGTTAGGATGTGTACAAGTGGAAAACAGCATGATGTTTATTTCCACTCTCGTATTAATGGCAGGTGACACAGATGTGACATTTGGAGTCTTGAAAAGAAGTTCCCTTTCTTGAAAATAATAACAACATTTTTATCAAAATGAAGCACAGACATTGCACAAAGCTTTCTTTGAAAACAAATGTATTTTTTTTAAATCAAAAAGTCGATTTGTTTAATCCTAATAGCTATGGATTGTAGAAATGTCACAGGTGACTGATGGTGGCATGTGTGGGTATGGTGGAGGTTTGAGTGACACTGTGCTGAGGTCGCCTGGGGAGACCGCCTGAGCCCCTTGTTGGGAATGATCTTATCTTAAAGCTGAGATAATGTGACGCTTCTGGGACGCGTGTGCCCTCAGGCTGGTGAGCCAACCTAGCACAGGAGAGGTGGTGGACACAGGGACAGGGGTTCAGTGCTCCCGCCTGCTTTTCAGTGATGGCAGTGGGTGGAGGGGGGACTCCAGGGAAGAAGGCCCTGGAGAAGTCACCATGCGTGTCTTGGCAGGACCTGTCCTCTCACACAGCACTGGAGGCCACACAGGTCTGACTAGCGGGTCTCTGTCCCCGGAACGCAGCTTCAGCCACAATCACCTTGAACTTCTTTTTATTAAACTCAGGACCCCAAAGAGCCATGGCCAGTAGCCCCCAGAGACCTAAGAGGGCTGAGAGAGGCCAGGGACGGGTCCAGCCCCTACCTGCCTCGAGCAAGGAAGCACCCACTCCTGGGGAGGGGCCTCAGCCACGTCGGGATGGGGTGTGAGGGACAGAGCAGGTAGAAAGGATTAAAATTGAGAGGAGGAAGGAGGCAGGAGGGAAGGAGGAAGGGGAGGCCCAGCACCTGGTTTCCCAGGGGTCCACTGTGTGTCACTTTCAGTAGTAAAACTGGGAAAGCCCAAGCAAATCAAGATGTTAGTCACTCTAAAAAGAAGGTCTAAAGCCCTCATCTTATTCTTTATAAAAAAAGAGTCAAAAATGAGACACAAAATACAATATACAGCACAACCAATGGAGGCTAGATCCCATACAGGACTTCCCAGTTACTGAACAAAAGACAAGACTGGTCCTGACCTTTAGCAACTGGGAAGGAAGCTCAGAGCCCAGGAGGGAGCAAAGAGAAATGAACAGTGTTTCCTTAGGATGAAACCTCTGAGTGGGTCTCTGGTAGCTCCCTGTGACAGGTTTAGCATGGGCTCTGCCTGTGACCTTGAACCTGGATGGATTTCCAAACACCAGACCTGAGAGGCTTTCAAAAGACGCTTGACTGGATTCTGCCCAGGGCCGCTGGGTGGAGGCACATGGCCTGGTCTCACAGAAATCATTGTGATAGGAAGATTCACGACAGCCCTCCTGCTGCAGAGTTGGCCAAGCACCCTAGATAAGCAGCAGCCAAACCAAGGCTGACCACACTTGAGCAGAGAAAGGTAAGAGAAGAATGTGCTCGTCCTTGGGATTGGCCTTTTCAACTCAAAGATCGGATTGTATTCTTTCCATCCCTTAAATTAGCATCTATTATGTGCCAAGCTCCGAGAAGCTCTGAGGACACATCATGCTGCACTACCTAATGATTCCAGCCACGGTGAACACCATTAACTGAATGTCTTTTCAGCGATGTCTCTGGCTGGAAATATGAGGCATTAATCAGGTGGCAATTTCAGAGTCTTTAGGGAACCATTATATGGGGCAGTCACCGCGGAGTGACTATTCCTAGGAATTCGGAGACCATTAAAATAAGGTGGGGTGCCCTTGCTTAACCTTTCTCTTCTTCCCTTCGCCCGTCTCTCCTCCTTTCAGTTATTTAATTTATCCTCATACAATTTCAGACAAGAAGGCCTCTCGCTGCAGAAGTGGCCAGACAGCTCTGGGGCACCCCCAGAGCACATCCAAGGGTACATGTTGGTAAAGTGATAGTGCTTCCTAAACCATAAATTGGGCGTGCAATCTGCAAAAGATCGGTGCCTCTGGGGACAGCAAAAGGGGCTATTTTAAGTTGGAACTCCCCCAGAAAACCTGGGTAGGAAACTGTAACAATTGAGATGGGGGCCCACCCCAGGGCACTGTGCAGGAGTGACATTTAGTGTCTGTCTCTGCGTTTCTCACACACCCAAAGCATCTGCCAAGGCTTGTGTGTTTGTGCGTGCTCCGTGCTTTGTGATAGACAGGAATGGCGGATGTGAACCCAGGAACTCTTTCCTTATGTGAAACGCAGAACTTGCAGGTCAAAATTAGCTGTCAGGAGGTGGAGGAGGAATGGACTGCCCCACTTTCCCCACTTCTCTCCACTCTTCATTGAAATAATCAGAAGAGGCTTTCAAGCCAGATGTCTTTATAGAACGGCACTTGGGGAAATGGTGCCATTTAAATTTTTAAGAAATTTATTAAAATGGCAAAACAATTAATAGGGTCTGAGCTTTAGAATAAGGAGCCTCAAATCGTTCCTGCTGCTCTCCTGAACCACCAGGATGTAAGATGAAGGACCTGGGCCACATGGGAACGGAGACTGTGAAGTAGGAACTGTGGGTCCCGTCTCCCCCGCTGGACACTCAATATAAATCAGTTGAGTGAATGAACGAATGAGGGACCAGCTCTTCGTCAGACGAAGCAACTTACATGTTTGCTCTGTGGCTTTTACCTTAAACTCTTAAGAAACAGACCCAACTGGACCAGCCAGGACTGCGGACTAGTTCATCTCAGATCCAGTGACTCCCCCGTGGTGACCACGAGGAAGGATCCTAGGGTCCAAAAGAAGTTTGATGGTTGGGCACTTCCAGAGGAGATATGGATTATGCAGACTCCCCAAACCATCTTGGCCTCCAGTTCTTCACTGAGAACGCCGCACAGATTGCTCAAGGAACTAGCTAAGGGAGTCGTCCTGGTCTGGATTACATGAATCAGGGGCCCTGTGCTGTGTCAATCTAATCGGTGTGACCGCATCTTGCTTCTGAGATCCCAAGCTTTCCTTCTGAACAAGCTCATGAGGGGACACATGCTGCTTCATTCCGGTTCATCCTGCTGCATGTGAAGGTCGTGTGCATTCCCCCTCTGCCACCCCCCACCTCCCCTCCTCCCACTCCAGTGCTCTGTGGCTGCTCCCCTGTCCCCCTCAGCTTTAGAATCCTTCCTGCAGAATGAACACTCTTCTGTGGGACTCAGGGCTGGTGACTGTGCTTGGGTAGAGGAGCTAAATGTTCTTCTTTGAAATCAGCGCTATAAACAGCTCCTCGCTGTACAGGGAAACAGAGGCGGGGTATTTTCTGTATTACTATCGTAGTGTTATCAATGCCTCCATGCCGAGAAATCCTAGAGCAATTGATGGGCAATACGGCTTTATCGCGCCCTTTCCAATAATGATCCTTAAAATCACACGGGGCTTCAAAAACAAATACAAAAAAAAGTTATCTATAACATATCATCAAACCTACAGAAGAAGTAGGTGTGAGGAATCACTGGTACAACAGTGTAACAAATGGGCCCATCAGATGTCACCATCCATTGAATGTGACCCATTCTTCACAAGGGCACTAAGGCATGTGACTAGTTTTATCCAATAAAATGTAGGCAGGAATGGAACTTTAAGAGTTAGAGAAGTAATATATATTACATTTATTAACACATATTCTACGTATATTAACTCATATATTAACTCAAATGTATTAGCTTATTTAATGCTCAAGATTCTTTCCATGCATTTCTTCTTTTCTGCCATGATGCTGGCGACATTCTGACTGGATTCTCCAGATGCCTGGGTCCTGGAGAGAGAACCCTCCCTCCCTCTGCTGACCCTGAGGAACAATTTTTAAGCCACAGAGATATGGGGTTGTTTATTAATGCAGCATAACTCATCTCAACCTGACTGACATATATATTCATGTACACAAAGGGGCTTTCTTTCCTTCTTCCTTTTCTTTCTTTCTAGTGCTAGGGATTGAACCAAGGGCCTTGTACATGAAAGACAAGAGCTTTACCACTGAGTACCCCATGGCCCTACAAAAAGGATTTAAATGAAAGAGAATTGATTGAAAGGATTGGTATTGAACATTTATTCATTTATTTATTGTGTGTGTGTGCATGTGTGTATGCATATAATAGATTGAGTTCCCACTGTGGGTAAGACATGATGACTTTGAATGAACCATCTAGGAGATTCTGAACACTCTGCAAACTCTCCCTTATCAGAAGCACTTGATAAGGAGGCAGCCCGGCCCATGAGCTTAGGAGGTGCTGGCGCCACCCTGCCATGCGCTGAGCAGCTCCTGGGCAGGGACCTGGTTTCCAGCAGGGGTGCCGTGCGCACCCTCCGCTGCTCCTCCTTCCCACGCTCACAGGGTGCAGTGTCTCTTCAGGAAACCACAAGGAGCAAAGAAAAATAAAATCTCTGCCCTTTGGAAGCCTCGCAGGCAGCCAGCACCAGGGCTGCTTTGACAGGCTGTCTCTCCTTCAAGATGAAAAGGGGCCTAAGACAGACAGAAAGCCAGCTGCTTGGCCCAGCAAGGACCTACACGCGGGCGCAGGGGCCTGTTATTTCGGGGGCCCCAGGTGCACCCCCCACAGGCTCTGCAGAGGACAGCTCCACTGACATTGGCCTGAAGGAGGAGGAGCTCCTTGGGTGGCATGTTTGTGCCCAGCCTGGGGGACCGCGGGGTCAGGGTAGGGAATGACCCATCCTGTTGTCACTCAACAGCCAGAAGAGCCCGGGAACGAGATGGGAAATACCCAGGGGCTGCAGGGTCATTGGGCAAATGCTTTGCCATCCTTGAAGTTTTAGTGCCAGTCCCCTGGCCACAGAGAAAGAGCCAAAGAAGACGTCCCCTGAGACTCGGCTCCCTCCCTCCCTCCCTCCTTCAATTGAAAGTCACTTACTGGACGCTTACGTGTTGGTGACCGAGATGTGAAGACAAGAGAAGGATATTATTTAACAAAGATGTAATAAGACCTGGTGTGGCCGGCATGTTCTCAGCAGTTTAGGAATATAAACTCACTTAATGCTCACAAAACCCGGAAGAAGTGGATGCTCTCATAATCTCTGCTGTGCATTAGGAGAAACCGAGGCACAGAGAGGTTCATCATCTTGCCCCAGGGCAAACAGCCCTGGAGACTAGAGCCTCAGCCTCTCCCGAGCCCAGAGTGCTTTACCCCCTCGGCCTCTCACAGGGTCCCCGCTCTCAAGCACAAAGGCCTGAGAGGAAAAGGACCTGGAAATAAATTATTCTTTTTTTTTTTCCACCCAGAGTAAAATCTGTTTCTCTGGAATAGATGCAGAGACCCAAGGAAGAAGAATTCACTCCTACCTGGAGTCAGCAGGGCTCTGTGCCCTGAGAAAAAGACCCTTCAGAGAATGTTCACTCTGGCCAGTCGGGGGGGGGGTGCTGGGGCGACACAGGGGGCCCCTGCGTTCTGGCTGGCACAACACTGCGGTTGGGGGTCTCCTAGTGGTCAGAGAGGAGGAGGTGCCCGCTTCTTGATTCTCATGGCAAAGTCTGCAGGAGGACCCGGCAGCCGAGGTGGAGTGCAGCTGGAAGGGAGGGGAGAGCAGCTGTTGAGATGCAGCCCTGCAGAATCCAGAGCGCGGAACTTGAACCCCAGCTCTCCGTGCCTACCTGTGCGCCCAGAGCAACTAAGGACACGGCCCAGGACCTCGGCTGCTGACCGGGCTGTTGCAAGGCCTGTGTGGCCAGGGGCCTCACTCTGCACCCTGCTGAGCTCTGCACCCTGTGCAGCACAGTCTTCAGTGGATTTGGAGGGAGGAGTGCCACTAACAGGACATTGCTGTGTGTCAACAGAAGGGGAAATGTGTCCCCACTGACCTGTCATGAACGGGCTGTTCCCCACCTCAGAGCAGCAAAGACCTGCTTGCCCTGCTCTGTTCTTGCTCTCATGCTGGGCTTCCCCTGAGACCAAAGCCAGGTGAAGGTGGCCTGGGTCAGCACAGCAGGTCAAGCTCCTACTCTTGGGCTCACCGTCAGGGGCTCTATCCTCAAACTTTAATGCACATACGGTTCCCTGGGACTTTTCTTCTTTTGGTATCAGGGGTTAAACCCAGGGGCGCTTAACCACCAAGCCACATTCGCAGCCCTTTTGGGCATTTTATTAGAGACAAGGTGGGTCTCCTTGAGTTGCTTAGGCCTCACTAAGTTTTGGAAGCTGGCTTTGAGCTTGCCATCCTCTGCCTCAGCCTCCCGAGTTGCTGGGATGACAGGTGTGCATCACCGTGCCCAGTTCCCTAGTCCTTTTTTTAAATTTTGAGACAAGTTCTTGCTAAGTTTCTTAGGAGCTTGTTGAGTTGCTAATATTGGCCTTGAACTAATGATCCTCCTGCCTCAGCCTCCTGAGCCACTGGGATTACAGGGAGCACCACCTGCCTGGCTCCCTGGGGTCTTGTTAACAAGGCAGATCCCAACTCCATAGAACAAGGGAGGGGCCCAAAAGCCTGCACTTCCTACCATCTCTCCATGGTGATGTCCATTCTGCTGTCCCACCGACTAGCTCTGCAGCAGGATGGTCTCCATCCACCGAGATTGCTCTTTTTCCGGGACCTAAGCTACCCAACCCAAGAGTGAGATCAAAACCCAGTAACTCTCACTGATCGCCTATTCACTCTTTCTTCCTTTTGATCTATTCTAGCATCTTCCATGGTCTAGGCTCTGGGAAAACAAAGACCCACAGGTCACAGGCAGCTTACTCAATCATTTGCTTCCCTGGGTAAGAGGCGGGGGAGAGGGAAGGGGCTGGCCACGGGGGTCTGCTTCACAAACTCCATCTCATCTGATCCTCCCACAGTGAAATGGCAAAGCCTGGCTCCCGGGACACTCTAGCTCAGGGAGTGAGGGCGACCCTCCTCCAGGTCACCAGCCAGTCGCTCATTGGCATTGGGCCTCCAGCCATGTCTTCCGATTCTGAGGCCCACGGCCTCCCTGATACTTAACAAGTTGGTCGCGTTCCTTTTTTATTTACTTCGAGCTTGACTGTGTCTCTTTAGCTTTAGAGACAGAACTTTTTTTTTTCCTCATAAATTTAATTGCTGACATAAAAGGGGAAAAACTCCTGAGGTAATTGAACAAGAAGATGTTTACGACCCTCTTCGAGCCATAGAGCTACTGACACACAGAATTTATGACAGAGAAGAGAAGGGAAATACTCAGGAGGAGAAAGATCGAGACGGGGGCCACTGTGCAAACGTGGGTTAATAGATGGGTTCAGATCCTGACGCTTGTACACTCGGTTGGGTAACTTTTTGGAGGCCATTTAACCAGCTAATGAAGATTTACTTAATAAACTCTCAAATTTACCAGAGCTAGACTTCTAAAAACAAACCTATAAATTACAAAGATGACAGAGTGTTAAAGACCCACTGCTATAACTTAAGGATGGAAGGATCTAGCTGGGCTGCAAAGGTCCTCATCTGGGACTCTTACAGCCAGCCCTGGAGGGACAGGATGCTGTCAAAGGCCTGGCTCTGGTGTGTGCACCCAGTCCAGATAAATGCACCCAGATGTTCCTCGAACTTGAGCAAATCGCTTCTCAGCATGAATGCAAAATTGATTGGGCCACATCCGTGCTTGTGCCAGCAAAGGCTGGCTGCATTCAGAAGTAAAATCAGCCACTTCTCATTTACTTAAAGTCTCCAACTCAAAATACACAGGAGGGAGAATACGTGCTTCACTTTAGAGCAGGAGCCAAATTGCACAGCAACAAAATAATCCCCATCCTGGAGACAGCCTCAGCCAGCCATTCTCTTTTCCTTAAGGTGCAGAAACGAGGCACATTGGCATCATTAAAAGCATTTTTGCTCCCAAATAAATTATAAAATATGGAGGAACTAGAAACAGAAGCAGGGGGCCCATACATCAGTCTACTTCTGCAGCTGACTGTTGAATGTTTTCTGTCCAGGGTGCATGATGAAGGTGCCAAGGAAAGGGGTTGTGTTTGCAGCTCAGGTGGGCAGGGGTGTGGATTTTAATTTCCCTCCCCTATTCTCAGCAGTACCTCCTCTTGCTCAATGTCCATTGCAGTGGTCTCTGATCTTCACAACCCCACCCTGTCTGTGGTCTGCTCTTTCTGTCCTTGGTCAGGAGATAACCACGGCTGCAGACATTTATTTCCTGCTTCCAAAGAGTCCTTTGTTTCTTCCCCCTCCTCCTGTGTCTTATTACCTGGTGAAGTTCAAGAAGCCGATCCAGGGTGTGCTGATACGAACAGTGTCTAAATGAACAGTGTAACTCCACAGTGAGCGCTCTGCCGGCCTGTCCAAGGAAGTCCCATTCCCACGTGTCACGCCCCCTCCATGCTCCATGTCTCCCTCTGAGAAGGAGCTGTGCTGGTCCCCTGCAAGCTGGCCTTCCCTTCCCTCTGTCTTGGAAGTTCAGGTCTCCAGATGTCTGTGCCCTGTAATATATGTTTCAGATCACCACCCTCCCCACCCATGAGGGACAGCATGCATTTCTTTCTCTACTGAATCACTGTCTGTTTATTTTGAACTCCATCCTTAGAAACTAGACTCTGCTGTCTTTGGTGATGTCCAGAATACGAGTAAGATTTCCTTTTCAAGTCCATAAATGAGTGTCCTTTCTGGAATACGACTTAAGGAGAAAAAGAGTAAATGTTTCAAATACCTGTAGGAATGCATCCCTATTTTGACTTCAGAGGAGATGGGCCGCCATTGATTTCTAAGGATGAAAGTTGTGTACATGAAGGAGGCACATATTATTCAAATCAAAGCCCAGGAAAGCAGGGATGATCAAAGGCTTCCCTGTACTTGTCAAATCAAATCAAGTGGTAGCGTGGCTCGCGTGCCCTGGCTGAGTTCAGACCAGAAGAAAAAACACAGCGGGAAGGGTCAGAAATGTCTGCCGCTGGCTTGATACAGAGATATGCTCCAGCGTCCATTCCCTTCTGCAAATGCTAACCCTGGCATGAGACAATCAACAGTTCGAATTTCTGATACATCTATCAGATACACTTACAAAGAAGTTTCAAGAAAAGGTCTAAATTCCCAAGGCACAATATCAAGGATGCTTCCCCAAAGCAGTTCTTTCCACTGGATGCTTTTATTCACATGCTGGCTTGGATGGGTTAACCCTTGCTAGGCCTACTGGGCTAAGCTCTGTGATTGATTAGTAATGTCTGCCACAGACACTAGGCATAGGCATGGTGCCACGTGGACCCAGTCTTTGCTTCCCTGGCTTGGTACCCTAAGCCATCTATTCTGTCTTGGGAAGGCAGTGAAGCAGTAAAGCCTTTAAAAGCATCCCACAGGATCAGGACACAGATTGATTTCCCATATGTTAGAGGAGAAGTAGAAAGAAGTAGAATGTGACAAAAATGTTAGCAACCCTATGCCCAAGATTTAGAGACTGTATTTTCTTCTGACTCATATAGAATATGAACAAAAATGGACCATAGATTGGTGATAAAGCAAGTATCATTGACATTTAGAAAACATTCTAAAACCACTAGGAAACAAAAAAGCAACCCCCATTCCCAGGGTCAAACCTCACTCTAGAATGTGATGAGCACTGAGAGGCAGGGATTTGAGAGGTAATTAAGCCAAGAGAGTGGACCCTTCATAATGCATGAATGCTGTCATGAAAAGGTGACTTTGGCCTTCAGTGTTCAAGGTGCCCTCTTGGAAGTGGAAACCTGGACCTCACTAGACATCAGACTTGCAGGTGTCTTGACCTTGGACTTCCTGACTTCCAGAACTGTGAGAAATAAATGTCAGTTCTTTAACTTTTCTGGTTTCAGGTATACTGTTACAGCTACAGAAAATGGACCAAGACTGTTCCCAAATTTGTAGTCACATGAAAATTTACCATATGTTTACAACTTTAAAAATGTACCTCTAGGGGCTAGGGTTGTGGCTCAGCAGTAGAGAGCTCATCTAGCATGAGGCCCTGGGTTCGATCCTCAGCACCACATAAAAATAAATAAATAAAATAAAGGTATTGTGTCCAACTACAACTAAAAAATATTAAAAAAACCACATGAACCTGAATAATTCAGACACTACCCTGACCTAACATATGTGTGCATGTTTTTTCTGTCTTTCCTCATGTGAGTGTGAGCATCATGAGGTCAGGGAATGATGGGCACTAGGCCACCCCCAGCAAAAATCATAGAACTTTGTTTGTGTAGGGGCAGGCAGAATATGAATAAATGCCAACATTTGTGAGATTCTATTTATGAAGTTCTTGAAGGGAGATGTACACCCTTAAGAACATACATAACAAAGGAAGGGAGATGGAATATGAGCTTTGAATACATATCTGAAATGGAAAATGCTCAGGAGTTCACAACCTTGGAGGTGGTAGAGGAGTTTCGATAAGTAAGGGACAGGGTAAACACTCCACAAACATGGAGCTCTGCTGGCCTAAAGACTTCTTGGGAAACTGCCTCTGAGGTTGGGCACTTGAAATATATGTTGTCAGGAGATTTAGCTTCCTTCGTAGTGAGACCATCAAAGCTGGGTCTGCATCTATGTGACCTGGAGGACATGGTTTCTGATTTTCCAATGAACATGATGCAGCAGTGCTGAATTCTCTCTTTGTAGGTAAACTGCTACCACTGGGGGCTAAGTGTCTCCCCGTGTGGACTGTGAGGCCATTTGGTCATCCTCCACTTTTCGTGGTGTTTCTTGCTGCTTCACTGAGAGTTTACTATTTGCTTCATGAAATACAAGGAGTTCAACTGGGACACAGTGCTGGAGGGAGTTCTGTCATGTGTGCTGACTCAGGGTCCTAGGAGAATGCACCAACTAGGCTTCTATCCCACAGAGCTTGCCCCTTTGACTATAGCAACCTGATTCTGAACATTGCCCTGAAACCTCTCCATATAACAAGATGCCTTTACATATAAGGGTCTGCTGGCTGCACCATGTCAGTCACAAGCCATTTGGAAACCAATGGCAGATTCATGTGGCCCCACTACAGATGTTTTATCACACACCTGCACACCACTGCTCTAGGCCCACTAATCAGCAGGCTGCAACTTACTGGCATCTCTGTTCTACACCATTTTCATGAAACCCAGTCAATCAAGGCACTGTCTGGTACACTCATGATCAGCAACAGGACATCCAAAGTTTCTCCAGTGCCACCTGGTCATGGGAATTTCAAAAATTTCATGGTATTTATCAAGCCATTTTTCAAGGATAAAGTTGGAGGCACTGTGGGTTGCTATTCATTCAGGAA
Source organism: Ictidomys tridecemlineatus (assembly GCF_052094955.1). Lineage (NCBI taxonomy): Eukaryota > Metazoa > Chordata > Mammalia > Rodentia > Sciuridae > Ictidomys > Ictidomys tridecemlineatus. The sequence goes on along the minus strand of NC_135489.1, from coordinate 79,663,231 downwards.
CCACTAAATGGTTACGAAGCTCATTTCAATGAAAGCTCTGGAGAAACACTCAGAGGCAAGGATTCCCAAGAGTGGCCCATTGAGGTCTACAATGTGAAGTCCATGTGTGTTTTGACTCTCAACTATGGCTGCCAGGTCTTTAAGAATAAAATAATGTGATATCCTGGCTGAGATTCCCAGTGCTCTGTGGAAAGTCACCCTGGGCCTAGATCTCAGTTTCCAAGGGCAACTCTCATGTGTTGCCTCCTAAAATCCCAACACAATTCATGGCAATACTTCTCTGAGGATAGTTTCAGAACTCAGTCTCTGAGGAAAATCACGCCAGAGTTCAAGCCCAGGTGGACCCAGTCATCCCTTCCAACCACCACACAAATGACCACAATTCAAACCAAAACACTGTCACATGGCCCTCATTTTCTTTCATATAGACACTCATCATAACCTCTGGCTGGAGGTTTCTATGAAGGGCGCAACCCAAGACAGTGTCCAAAATAAGCTCCTTTGCCCCTCATTTGCCAAATGTCACGGTGGCCTGGACACCCTTCCTGTGAACCAGGAGTGATCAAATAGGCCTGCCTTTAATACTGCTCCCCTTCTCCAATTTGAGACCTACTGACTGTCGGGTATAGATTCTTTGTGTGAATTGGAGTCCTGAGAAAACCCAAGCACCTATGGGCTAGCCTCTGCAGGGCTTTGAAGAACTCATTTGACCCAAAGGATCCCTATTCTCACTTGATGGAGGTCAGGAACTTTACAGAGGAAGGCGAGAGACTTCATCCACAATGACTGCTCTTTTTGCCATTTTGGCTTTGGATGCACACATGGGATCTTTCTTTAATCCATCAGGTTCTGAGAATCTAAGCCACAGCCTCACACAGGGCCAAGAGGCTGATTCAGACACATCCCTTTGCAAAGCAATTAAGCAAAAAGCCACAAGTGATGCCTATTCATTTCCATTTGAAAACAGTTTTCTTCAGGCTTCACAAAGGGCTGGCCTGAGGCAAAGACCTTCCTGACATTCAGGGCAACAGAACAATAGGTAAGCAAAAGGCCCAAAGCAGGGTTTCTCCACTGACACTTTACTGCTCACACTGATAGATGTGAGTTTTCTGAGATGCTAGCCATTCCCTTCAGTTATCCAGTACATGGCCATGTCACAGAGCTGGAAGGTGGTACATATCTTGGACACAAAACCATGAACCTATTCTGGAGAGTGGCCAGAATTCAGGAAGAAAACAGGAACTTAGGAAGATAGTAGGTGTTGCCCATTGATAAGGCAAGCAGCAGTCCATTCATAAACTGGGCAGGATGAATGCTGGGAAGTTTTCTACTAGACAGGACACATCCATTGATGCATTCTCTTTTCTCTTGTCTACAACCAGGGACACAGTGGGATACACAGACATAGAAACACTTGCCTTGTCAAACGACTTACTAGAAACAGTCCACTCCAAACCAAACAAACCGCCTTTCCTACCTATTTTCAGAACATGAGACAAAACCACAAACACACCCACACCCACAAAGGCACCTCCTTCCCCCAAGTAGGTCCATGACTATCCGGAGTGTCGTCTGACTGGTGGGCCATACTATGTTCCTCCAAAATGGCCTGTCCTCTCTCAGATCTGGCCTCCTTGGTCAACTCTGTGAAGTTGTCAGGAGCCAGCGGTGAGCCACTCACTACCTGCTTTCTCAGGAAAGTTCCCTCTTCAGAGCTTTCCTGGCATTTGGCCATCCTCACATGAGTAGGTACCAAGAAAGACTGACTCTCTCCTTGGTAAATCCAAACAAGTCAGCCCACTGGGACTGGCACTGGGACTGCCTCTGGGTGCCTGGCTTCCTGGATCCCAAGTTCAGAGAGTTCCATCACCAAGGAAGTGAGGTGAGGTTACTTCCTTTAAGAACTGAATGAGGTCACTGCCTTGGCATCCACTTTGTCCTAATAGTTGCTTCCAAGGGTCCCATGAGATGGAGGCTGCCCCTGCTTCCTGTGACACTTTCACAAGTTAGAATGGTATATCCTCCATTGGCACCCAGGAACACCTCTCCACACAGGCCTGGTTTGGTTCATCTTGTCTACATTAAGAAGAGAGAGGCTCATTCAGACACATCCCTTCATCCTGACCAGGTTGTTTTTCATGGAAGATGACTTTTGCTCTCTGAGGTCCTTCAGATGTTTAAATGCATCATGACAATGAGAAATATTTAAGAAAATGATCTTCCAGTTTGAGGTGAGGACCAAGTGGAGAGCACTCACAGCATAATCAGTGTATCAGAGCTTTCACACAGAGAGCCTGGTGAGGTAGAGGACCTGAGGGAGACTAAGTGAGGATGGTGGAGGGAGGTGCCTTGGACGTGCCTGGAGCATCAGGTTGTCACAAAACTTGTTGAAGATACACTGATTTTAGCCTTTAGACCCACAGAGACTGAAGCTATAATGAGGAATTCATGTAACCACAGAATGAATGAGGGAAACTCATTCTTCTATCACTTGTAGAGACCAGGATTCCAGTAAAGAGAGGAAAGGGAAGCAGATGTTCCATAGAGCTCCTTGTGTAAATCACACTGGGTCTGGTTTTATTTGTTTACACTGAAGGGAGTGATTCACTTTGTCTTATGTATGAGTATGGGGATCACTCAATGTTCTAGATTGACTCTTTAGTTCTGTGGCATGGATAAAAATGTCGCAAGTGAAATAATATTTTAAGATTTTCAACCATAAGAGAGCAGCATGAATGCAATGAAAAAGAAAGGGTAGAAATGGAGGCTTTCCAAGGTGAAGGCACAGAGTCCTGAGAGTCTCTCTATTTCTAAATGTGGGTAGCTGAAGAAATGGCTATTACAAAGAAGAAAGAGAAAGCTGGAATTTATGATCATACAAAGGAGCTAGAACCAAGTTAGCATGGTGGGCTTAGGTAGGGATGTTGGGTGGGTGATTTATAATACTGTCCAAATAAAGAAACAACCAAATATACACTTTCTCTGACTCAATTCTACTGACAGGAGAAACAATCCAGCTTTCATCTCTCCAGACTAGGTTCACTAGGTTTTCTCCATCATGGAAAAATCACTCATATGTAGAATGATATAATCAAGGTTACAATATAGGTCCTTGTTTCTAGATTTTTTTCCATAAGTGTCTTCTAGGCCCTGTTCCTTGATATGATTTCTTTGTGAGTGTGTCTCATTTCCCTCCTTCCATGTGTGGTCATGAAAATCCCCAGGTGCTCTGTGGTACTCCTTCATTCTGACCTTCTTCATTCTGACCTGACATGGTAATGAGCACTTGGTAAATGGATTGAGGAGTTGTCTTTTCACCCTCTATTGGTGGTGGAACAATCTTTCTATGTCATCATGCAGTGGAGAACTGTGGGTCTTTAGAGAAACTAAAAAATACATTTTTGCCTGACACAGTATTTTTCCTTTCTTTCTTTCCACAACTTGAATACAAATCCTTTAGGATTCCAATCAAAAGCAACCTTAATGACATAAACATTCTAGAAACCACCTCTGCATCCTAGCCCTTGCAGCAAGTCTACATAATTAAATTCTATTTCCCCGTGGTCAAATGCTCCCCCAGGAGACTCCTTGGCACTGTGTTTAAGGGTACAGTTATGGGAGTGCACTTGTGACTCCCTTCATATTCCCTGATGTAGTTTAAATTTGAATAGTTACTCAGTTTAAACTTACCTATAGGCATTTCAGTTGCAATCATAAAGACAATAGAGGGCCATAATACATTAAAAGACAAGTGTGACTGACACTAGATAAAATGTTTGGTTGATTATCAGAATAGTTACATTGAGGAAGGATTTTTAGCAGAAGAATCAGTGACCACACTAATAATTCATGCATAAGGCCTTATGTAAGTCAATACCTAGACACACTGCCAGGAAAAAATGTGTCAACCAAATAAATCCTATAAAAAATGATTATTCTTGAGAGCAGTCAACACTCCTACAAGGTTGATCAAGAAGTCTTCTAATCTCATCTTGTTGCTACCCAAGGGATCCACCATTTTTCCCAGAAGGTGATGGCAAATCACAGGCACAGCACTGGTTTCTGCCTTTAGCATTTGGACCCTAACTAATATTAGCAGACAGATCAGCTCAGATGAGGGGAAAAATGGTATAAACTTAGTTACATATTTAATGTCCACTCCTTTGACCATGATGTATAAGGGTACTTTGGGCATCACCTAGGTTGTGTGGGAGAAACTGGTTGTCTAAAATTCACAGTACATAAAATCTCATCTACCTGACTAGTGGCAATCTCCCAGGGGCAAACATGTGGGTGTAAACATAAAGGATTTTGTACTTCTTCTAAGGCAGTCTATGACTTTGAAGTTTCAATATAGTGTGAGAATCTCTCAGCCCTCTAGTCTCAGTCTCTGGAAACACAGTGACCTCAGAGTGCATGTTTTTCCCATCAAGTCTACAATAGCTTAATGCTAGTATGAGCCTACTTCAGTTATAAAGTCTTTGAAGAGATATATGTCTGTTTCTACGTTAGCCTCCATTTTATTTTCTAGGAATAAATTTACTATTCCTGTATCCCATCTTCAACTTATTTACCTATAAAAAATTGATAGACACTTGTAACTTTTACATTGAAGACCTTCAACTCATCCTACAATCCAAAAGACATGAGTAGAGGGCATCAAAGGAATTCTAAACTTTGCAACATTCAAGACTTTAATGATAATATTTGCCTCTATATTTCTCCCAAGGATGTGGTATTGCATTCCCTTTAATGTATCAGCAGAAGGCATCTACAGGGAGATATTTGGGGAACTTCCTTTACATTTGAACCTTTAAAAAGTGATAATCCCCATGACAAGAGTGAAGGGAAGAAAGTGAAAATAATTCTGCTTCATTCTGTATCTCTACTCAATATGATTTGTGGTTCTAGGTAAGTAATGATCTGCTCTATGCTTATTCCCACTGGAACCACAGAGGCATGCACTGAGGCCAAAATAAACTTTCATATTGCTTACCTTTCTTACTACATTTCATATTACATTTAATGATCTTTCATATTGTTTAGCCTGCTGAGGAGAAACCAGTAGCTACTCAGACCAAAGAGTTGGAAGTCTCAGAACAAGAGGGACCAATGACAGAGCCCCAGTACAAACATGAACGCTCTCTGAAGAGTTGTTGGTATGAATGTTCCAAAGCAGAAAAATTGGAGTCAGATGTCCATGGACAATAGCAGCAGCCAAAAATGTGCGCATTCAAGAATCCAGCATGTACACACTTGTGGACTTTCTCCTTCTTCCACTTTTGGTTTCATCTGGCTACCCATCCTTTGGATGGTTTCCTCACTTTCAGGGCAGACTTTTCTTGTTCCATTTACTGTCTGGCATGTCAATCATCTCTGGAAACACATTCTCAGATACACTCAGAATTGCACTTTATTATTAATTCCATAGGCATCTCTCAATCTAATCAATTTGACAATAAAGATTAATCATCACATCCCGAGGAGATATGGGTATTTTCCTTTTTCCAATATTGTAATACCTAGGTAAATGGCTGCAAGCAATTCAATAAAATGTCTGGATGAAGATGTATGCAAACATGTTGGCTAAGTTTGGTGACTTTTATCTAAGGATCCAAGCCTCCACTTCTATCTATAGTTTTAGTGTTTGTGAAGTAGCTTAGCATAGGTTGGAGAATAATATGAATTTATACTTCCCTTTTAGGAGAAATTATGCTGGTTTGCATCCATTAATAAATAAAATAATTCTTCATTATAGGAAAAACAGCATCTTAGTTGATTTCCTACTATTCAGTTACTTAGAATCACCAAATCCAGCATACTTTGTCAAGGATGTCCATACAACAAAGTAATTGATTACCATCTAGAGTTTGTGGTATAACTCTAGAAATCCAATTCCACTGCTTTTGCTCTAGCCGTTGTCCTTAGCCTACTGATGGCTCTTGGACAGAGCTTTGTTAAAATGCTGGTAAATATGTCAGCAATGAATTTCTTAATGTCTTGGTGAAATGATTGTCCTGAGATTCTTAGTATGAATGAGGTGAAATGGTTGTCCCTAGAATGAATGAGGTGAGAGTTAGAGAGGGTGGTGGTTGGGCAGTGACAGAGTAGATGGAACATAACGGGCTGCTTTTTTCTTGGTCCTCTTATGTCCTTGACTTTGGCCTCTAAAGGTTTTGATTTTAAACATCCTTCACACCAGTTTCAGCAACCTTATGAGAGTAACAAGTTATAACTTCAATGTCTGTAATTTTACAATTACCTCTTTCATTTAATTGGGGTCAAGATTAGTACTGGAAGTCAGCATTTATATCCTATCTGTTCTATAGCTGATGGCTTATTGTCTCGAATTAATTCAAGTTGTCCTTTTAGAAGAAGTACATCTACAAAACACTAATAGGCAATAGGAATAAAATTTTACAAGGAAAATAAAAAATGAACACTAATATACCTTTCATATCAATTTAGTCTCCACAAAGTTCCATTTATCAACTTAATTACATACAAATTTTACTTTCTAGAAACTCTTTTTTACATACCCAAATACCTTTTACAATTTACCCAAAACTTTACATTTTGTATTATATCTCTTAGTTACTTTGAGATCACAGTAATCTATATAACAAAAAAAAATCTATTTTCTGAACATGACTTTAAATAAGCTTAATTCTCGCCTACTTCAGAGCCATACTTATATGGAGGACAAGAAGCAGAGCAAAAACTCAGGTGAGGCTGGCCAGTTGAGGCATTTTTGATACTGCTACTGTTGAACATTTGGAAGAAACAATTTGCAATGTTCAGCCACTGAGAGTTCATTAATCCTTAAGGTTCATATACTAAAGTCCTCTAATCACAAAGAAATCAAAAAGAGATATTTCAATTGAACACACTACTTATTTTTTGACTACAGGGTTTTTTTAATAAATGTTTTTAAAATTACTGTTGGACCATTGACCAAATATTCCTTTGATTTCTTCTCTATTAAAGCAGGGGAGGAGTGTTAAAACAAACAGGTGGTTACTATGCATTTCAATGTTATAAAACTTTACCTTTGAGCTAAGCAAAGCAAGCATTATAACTAGAATGCAAACCTAAGATCTCCATTTCTACATCTTATGTTTTTTCCTTTCAAGTATGGCTGATAGTTACATAATTCAATTGATGACATTGTAGTAAAATGAAGACTCTTTCATTTTTCTATTGTTAATTAGCGTATCTGTTCTCATTAGCTTCCGAAAAATAATTTGCTCATTCCCTGTATCAATTGCTGAAATTCCAGTGTTTCTGTTTGTCAAGTCAAAAATTGGTAATCAACCTACTCTCTTAGTTCCCTATCTGCTTTTCAGTAACTCAAAAAATCCTGTGTCCTCACCTATTATGTGCTATGCCTTTCTAATCTTCTATACGGCTATCACTCTGCTCTAAATCACTAGCATCTTTTGCCAAAAAAATAAAATAAAAATATAATGAAATAGCTTTTAATTGATCTATACCTTTGTTCCCCCATAATGTATTTGAATAGAACATCCTGTATGATACTTAAAATCCAAGGAAGGGATTAGGAAGTATTACTTCTGTATTTAAACACTGTAAAACGTCCTATTTATCTGAAGTCAATTTTATTACAATGGCTGAGAAGTTATTCATGGCTTAGTCTACAATGGGCAACATCCTAACACTACTCTTTTATTTCTAACCACATGATTTATGTTATCATGGTCATTAACACAGTGGACAACTTAGTTGATGCCTGCTTCTTAATGCCACATATAATTCACAGCTGCTATTTAATGTGAAATACAATATCTAGGATTAGGGCCTGAAGTCCCCTTCTAATTGTACCTACTTGGAATACATTCATAGGTTCAGGTTCCTATATTTTCATATTCTATACCTTGAAGTATTGTTGGATCTCAAATAGGGCTAGTTTGTGTGTGGAGTGGAGTTCGCTCTCATTTGGATGAATTGTGGGTATACTTCATCAGGAATATCTCTACCTCAGGAACTTTCAGTGTTTCAATCACTTCCTATTTACTCTTAGAAAAAGAGGGGGAGTAAGAAATAGTGCTTTAGTACCAATAACAATCTTAAAATAAATGTCCAATATATACTACAACATCTGTAACACTCATTGCTACATGAAGAGGAATGGCATGGTCTGTATTTGACACCAATAATGAATTGGTGAGACCTTGAATTATCCTAAGAGGATTATCTCTCACAGAACCTGAGCACTCCTTAGTTTCCTCATTCAGGTTAACCAACATAGGGGGGAAAGCCACAGATGGAGCCCATTGAGGAAAACAACCAAAGTCCCCCAAAATATTCTACATGGAAGGGTTGTTTCGTTCACCAGACTTCACAAAGAAACTTACATCTTTATGTTCAGCACATGGCAGGCTTATTGATATCTTCTACAGTAATTTTTATAACAAAGCAATTCAAGAATTACAATTACACTTTACAAGTGAGAACATTGTTACTCACAGTTCCAAACTGTGTTACTGAAAATTATAGCTATTACTAGAATGACATTATAAAAGTACACTTAAAGTAAAATTTTGGAGCAAATTATTGTATTTGCTTCCCCATTTCCATTAGCTTGGAAGTAACCTGCATTTGTTAACACATCACTGCCCCCTCTCTTTCATGAAAAAGTCACTTTTAATCCATGAGCAAAATGATTAATGACATTATCACCACAGAAAGTCCAAGTGAATATCTTGCTAATTAATATTACTGCATTGATAAAATCCCAAGGATAGGAATATAGAACCAAACAGAGGAACAATGTCCTTGACATGGCCTGAGCATAAAGCAGGAGGTTGAAAATGGCCATGTAGTGGTCATAATCTAAGACAGCCAGCAGATAGCCCTCTTTGCAAGCCATCCCAGCAAAGAAGAAGAAGAACTGAGACAGGCAGCCAGCAAAGGACATGCTTTTGTCCTCAGAGATGTCGGTCACTATGAAGTATTGACAGAAGATAACCAGAGATCAAGGAAAGACAGATTTCCAGTGAAAAAAAGTATGTGGACCTGTGAAGCAACCCTAAAACTACAAAGACTATTCTAAAAGGGAGAAATACATTTTTAAAATAGTATTTTTATTAATTTTAAAGTCTATTTAAAATACCACTAGATATTGAGAAAAAATCAAATTTAAAAGGAGCTAATTAAATTTAGACACACAGAATTGAAACACTTTTTCATTTCTAGGGTAAGAAAGGAGAAATTGTTCAGAAGAAAAGCAAAGGTCCCTATAAGTGAGAAGGTGATGCCATTTCTTCTTCTACAATCATAGAATGTGTCCTTCAGGTGCTCTTCAGGGTCATCTGTCACATATATCATAATATGAGGGAGAGGAGGTAAGTGTGAGTCCTGGAGAACTCTTACTGGTGAACAACAAATTAATCCGTAGGATCAAACCAAGCAAAGCAAAAGTGTTGTCCACCTTGCTAGAGTATTCACAGTTCTGACCTTCCAAAATATAAGTTTTATTTGTTCATAGAACAGAACTGATTTCAAAGGAATGATTCATAAAATATAAAATATATCAATACACTATATGTAATGGTTATAAAGATAAAATTATAAATGGGCAAAGCATATAAATAGAAAAAATACAGGTAGACACTGTTATAGCATATAATTTTGAAAGTCTATTTTAATGCATAGTGTCCATTAAGACTCTGGATAGGGGTCTTGTTTTGTAGCTCAGTGCAAGAGCTCTTGCCTATGAGTCCCCAGAGGAAAACCTATCAGCATGTAGGGAATATAGAGGGTAGGACAATCTTCTTTAGAAAGAAGTGACCAGAGGATATAGGACATTCTCATCCTGTTCTACCACATATTTAGTAGCAAGTAATCAAGGACCTTTGTGACAATAAAAACACAACCACACAGGTAAAAACTGTTACCATTTTACCTTGTGACTTTTCATAAAATTGTTCTAGGGATAGTGGGAAGAAATAGAGAGCAACTGGAGAATATTCCTACTGAGCATACCACCTGTAGTGACAAACTACTCCATCCAGCTTCCCATGGCTCTACTGGACACTGGGATCAAGCAGAGTTAGTAACCCATCAAAACACAAATGCAAAGAGGCCGAGGCAAAGGGGCCATTATTTGTGTTGTTTATTCCTATATCCAGTGGTAAGGACAGTTCCTGGGGTATAATAGACACACAAAGTGCCGCAGTCTGCTGGGCACAAATCATGAGCCACTGAAGCAGGAACAAACTTTATTTCTGAACTCCACTGCTGAGGGCCATTGCCAAGTAGAAATGATGCATCGAAATTTCCTTGCTAGCGTACCCCATGTTAAATGGAAATTTGCTGTGACATTGCATGTGTCTTTGAGAAAGGTGACCCTGCTCAAGGACCAGGGTGGATCCAGGTTTAAGGTGTATCCTGCAGGTTTTAGGAAGTATCCCAGTTTAAGATAATTTGGGTTTAAGGTGTTCCCGGTTTAAGACAATCTGGGTTTAGGGAAGTTCCAGGTTTAAGATTATTGCTGCTGGGAATAGGGCGTTCCTGCTGCCTGAGTTTCCGTTGAGTTCTTGTGGAATTCAGAAAATATTTGGGACGTGAATTGGGCGGCAGAACTGGGATTTCCCCAGAACGTGTGTAGAGGCCAGTGTGAGTTCGGAAATAAAGAATTACTGTTTGAATCTACAAGGTGTGTGGTGGCTCGTGATTTTGTGCCCAGCCAAGACTGTGGCACTCCACCAGCACACTCCACACACGCTGCTGGGAACACCCCCACCCCAACGCCATGCAGCTGCTCCAGGAACCAGCAACCAGAAAAAATCCATCCTCTGGCACTTCCCCAACCAATGGGAACTCTCTGGGAATCCCTGAGAGAGCTCAACTGGAACTCAAGGGGAACTCTGGGAGAACTCAAAAGTCATCATCTTAATGGCTCCCTAGCGTCACCTCTCAACCACTACTTCTGGCGAAAATGCCATGCGTCATCCCAACTCGGCTGTGGCCCTCAACAACAAAGAATCTTTGCTAATATATGAATGAATGGGCGGGCCTGGATCAGAAAAGAAAGAAGTCGTCAGGACTGATTTTTTGGATGGACTCTAATGATGCATTTTACTTTCAAACCACTATGGATTTAATTTGTATCCCACCTACACTTCCTCATACTAGTAACCACTGGAAATTTGCAACCCTGCCCTACTCTCTTCAATGAGGCACCTAGTACTATGTGGAAATGATGTGATCCTCTTATACCTGAAAATCAAAACAAAACAATTATCATGAGTACCCTAGAGATCTGGAGACTACAAGGCAGAGCACAACTGGAGTCTACAGCATGTCACAGTATTTGGCCCTCTTTATTTCTCCACCGCATGGATGAACATTCATAGTCTAACTCAACTACCAGATTACATTTTAAATTGTAGATAAAAACACATCACTGTCTGGAATATGATTAAGTAGGGAGTGTGTGTGTGTGTGTGTGTGGACTAGCAATGATTCATTAGGTGGCATATGAAACTCTATTCCCTTTCTAATAGCAGTTGATGTCAGAGAGAGGTCAAATGACTTTGCTAAGCCTGATCCCTGGTACCTACATTTGATCAGAAAGGCCAGTTTCTGGAAATAGCAACCTTTGCCCTTCTCTATGGATTTTAGTCATGACTTGTTTGGACTCAATTTATGCATTTCCTCAGCAGGCTTTGGAGACTCCTCCCACAAGCAACAGGGAATGTATATCCCACTCTCCAAAAAATCAATTAGAGTTCATCTGCAATTTAAAGAAATGTATTACTTAGGGTATGTTGATATGAGTAGCATTTCATTAAAAGTTGACCCAATGGATCTAAATCACACTATCATCATCTTGTACCCCTGTTCCGTGTGGGCACCATCCAAAGGACCAAGGGAGGAGACCTTGAGACAACAGGAATCTGCAAGCCAAGGAGCGAGATCTCTAGAGTGGCCCATCCTCATATATTATAGATTTACATGTTGTTTCAACTTCATGTTTTATATGTTAAAGTGTGCTAAAAATTGGAAAAGTGATGTATCCCCAGTAAAATTCTCTAGCTTTTAATTCCTCCCTAAAACTGAACTGGCAGGAACATATGTTCATAGACTCTTAGTTTTATTAGTTTTATTAGAGTTATTAGATTTGACTTGATAAGTCTAAAGTTTAAGTTTTAAAAGACAAGTAACTGGTCAGGATCTAATGTAAAGCCTGTTGATAACAATTGATCAACTGAGCTGTGTTCTTGAAACTGGCTCAACAATAGAATTGAAATGTTCTAACAAAACACACATATACAATGGTTTGGAGGTAATGGATGTATTAGTAAACTTGATGATGGTGAGCCTTTTGCAATGTATATGTATAAAAAACATGTTTTTTCACCTGAATTGTATAAGATTTGTATATATAAATGATATTTTTATAAATTTTGTAAAAATAAAAATGACAGGTAACTGGTACACATATCCATTTCTCTAAATGCACCAGTATCATTTATTTTAAAACAAAATCAAATATATTGGTGCAAAAATAAAAAGATAGTTACAGCTCAGGTTTCTTATACCATATAACTATTTTTTATTATCTCATTTTGTTATTTTCTGAGATTACAAGCTGAGAGCAATGATATGTAGATAATCTGTTATTTAAAAATTATAATTGTCATTTTTTATCTTAAAAATAAAAACAGCTTTATTGAGATATAACTGACATGTAATGAACTGCAATATTTAACTGTTATAGTTTGCCAAATTTGGGATATGTTTACACCCTTGAAATTACCACTAAAATCAAGGTAGTGAACATCTCCAATGTACTTTGTTTTTTCTCATCTCATTATAGTCTCTCCCTCTCACCCTTCATACTCCCCTATGAAAACACTGGTCTGCATGCTGTCACTACATGTTAATTGGCAGCTTTCAAGTTTTATAAGCATGAAATTTAAATTTTGTGCTCTTCTCTTAATGTTTATTTTTATACATTGTAGTTCTACAGTATAATGTGTTCATTTTGATATAATCATACATGCATAAGATACAATTTGCATTACTTCTGAGCTCCCCAGTATTCTCTCTGTTCCTACACTCCTTCTTATCCCTGTTCACCTTCCTCTACTCTATTGGTCTTACTTATATTTACTTATTGATGTTTTAAATTGATGCTTTGTAGATAGACGTGATGATGAAATTCACTGTGCAAGCACTATAGAAAGCAGTATGGAGTTTCTTCAGAACACTTGAAATGGGACCACCACTTGATCCAGCTACCTGTCTCCTCAATTTATGCACAAAGGTTTTAAAAATCAGCATTCTACAGTGCTGCAGCCACAGTAATGTTTATACCAGCTCAATTCACAATAGCTATACTATGGACCCAACCCAGGTGCCCTTCAACAGATGAATGGATAAAGAAAATGTGGTATGGTATTTGAGGATAAATTGATACACTGGAGAAAATTATGCTAAGTGAAATAATCTAATCCCAAAGAACCAAGTGCCAAATTTTTTCTCTGATATGTGGATGCTAGTTCACAATAAGCAGGTGGGGGTAGGGAAGAATAGATGCACTTGTAGTTAAACTGAAGGGAAAAAAGAGAGGAGATGGGATATGAAGGGAGGCAGGATAGTAAAATGAATCAGACTTATTTACTCTATGTGCATTCATATGATTACATGAGTGGTGTACAACCAGAAGAGTCAGATTTCCTACTTCATGTATGTATGATATATGAAAATGTATTCAACTATCACATAAAACTAAATAGAAAGAATAAAACATCTGTTTAAAAACCCCCCAAAAATGTTTATTGTTTATATCAATGTAGAAAAGTTTATTTACCAGGGAGCTATACAAGCAAGGATTGCATCTACAAGATGTCGATATTTCTGATAATAATGTTGTGAAAAGTTGATTATAAATTCACATACATGAACATGAATAAATTTAGGGAGTGTATAATAAGACACATATATTTTATATTTTGAAAAATCTGGAGATTGTGTGTATATATATATATATATATATATATATATATATATATATATACACAAACAAACACACACACAGACATTAAAAAGTAGAAATATATATGCCAATCAAAATTCATCATGAAATATATATCATCCAAAGATCCAAAAATATTTATTTTACTGAACATGGATTTATGTATCATGTTGTACAAGTAGAAAGCTCACCCAAAGGTTGAATTTTCAGTTCCAACAGCATTTAGGAGGAGTGATCTCTTCTCACAATTTGTATTTGCCAAGTCAGACACCTCACAAGAATGTACATGAGATACCAGGAAGGATTCTATATGTGCATGTAAAAATACATGTGCTGAATAGGCTACAGAGAAAGGGAGACAGGAATTCACATATTTGTTAAATTTACAAACACATGGAGAACCATTTCTTAAATTGGAATAGATTTATAACACCTACCCTTTATAATGCAAAAGGCAAATCCAACTATACACCATGCCTCCTCTGAATTGCTTGTGTTTCTTTTCTGTTTGGGTTATTTTTCTTCATCATATCAGGATTCATAATCAGATTCTAGTAGGGTATGGGTTAGTGTCAGGGATTCAGTATTTTGAATGGAAAATAGGAAAATGAATCCAATGTGTATGCAATTATGTGCTACACGAAAATCTTCTCATTCCCATTCAGAACAATGCCTTGACACTACCTTTGCCCCAAGTAAGACACAATTCAAGGAGAAGAGTTAGAAAATCTGTGAATACATATATGGAATGGAAAATGCTCAGAAGTTCACAACCTTGGAGGTGGTAGAGGAGATTCCATAAGTAATGGACAGGGTAAACACTCCATAAACATGAAGCTCTGCTGGCCAAAAGATTTCTTAGGAAACTGCCTCTGAGGTTGGGCACTTGAAATATATGTTGTTATCAGGAGATTTAGCTTCCTTTGTAGTGAAACCATCAAGGCTGGGTGTGCATCTATGTGACCTAGAGGAGAAGGTTTCTGATTTTCCAATGAACATGATGCAGCAGTGCTGAATTCTCTCTTTGTAGGTAAACTGCTGCCACTGGGGGCTAAGTGTTTCCCCGTGTGGACTGTGAGGCCATTTGGTCATCCTCCACTTTTCGTGGTGTTTCTTGCTGTTTCACTGAGAGTTTACTATTTGCTTCATGAAATACAAGGAGTTCAACTGAAACACAGTGCTGGAGGGAGTTCTGTCAAGTGTGCTGACTCAGGGTCCTAGGAGAATGCACCAACCAGGCTTCTATTCCACAGAGCTTGCCCCCTTGACCATAGCAACTTGATTCTGAAAATTGCCCTGAAACCTCTCTATATAACAAGATGCCTTTACATATAAGGGTCTGCTCTCTGCACCATGTCAGTCACAAGCCATTTGGAAGCCAATGGCAGATTCACATGGCCCCACCACAGATGTTTTATCACATACCTGCACACCACTGCTCTAGGCTCACTAATCAGCAGGCTGCAACTTACTGGCATCTCTTTTCTACACCATTTTCATGAAACCCAGTCAATAAAGGCGCTGTCTGGTACACTCATGATCAGCAACAGGACATCCAAAGTTTCTCCAGTGCCACCTGGTCATGGGAATTTCAAAAATTTCATGGTATTTATCAAGCCATTTTTCAAGGATAAAGTTGGAGGCACTGTGGGTTGCTATTCATTCAGGAACCACTAAATGGTTACGAAGCTCATTTCAATGAAAGCTCTGGAGAAACACTCAGAGGCAAGGATTCCCAAGAGTGGCCCATTGAGGTCTACAATGTGAAGTCCATGTGTGTTTTGACTCTCAACTATGGCTGCCAGGTCTTTAAGAATAAAATAATGTGATATATTGGCTGAGATTCCCAGTGCTCTGTGGAAAGCCACCCTGGGCCTAGATCTCAGTTTCCAAGGGTGACTCTCATGCTTGGCCTCCTAAAATCCCAACACAACTGATGGCACTACTTCTCTGAGGTCAGTTTCAGAATTCAGGCTCCTAGGAGAATCACTCCAGAGTTCAAGCCCAGGTGGACCCAGTCATCCCTTCCAACTGCCACACAAATTACCACAATTCAAACCAAAACCCTGCTACATGGCCCTCATCTTCTTCCATATAGACACTCATCATAACCTCTGTCTGGAGGTTTCCATAAAGGGCCCAGCCCAAGACAGTGTCCAAAATAAGCTCCCTTGCCCCTCATTTGCCAAATGTCACGGTGGCCTGGACACCCTTCCTGTGAACCAGGAGTGATCAAATAGGCCTGCCTTTAATACTGCTGCCCTTCTCCAATTTGAGGTTTACTGACTGTGGGGTATAGATTCTTTGTGTGAATTGGAGTCATGAGAAAACCCAAGCACCTATGGGCTAGCCTCTGCAGGGCTTTGAAGAACTCATTTGACCCAAAGGATCCCTATTCTCACTTGAAGAAGGTCAGGAACTTTACAGAGGAAGGCGAGAGACTTCATCCACAATGACTGCTCTTTTTGCCATTTTGGCTTTGGATGCACACATGGGATCTTTCTTTAATCCATCAGGTGCTGAGAATCTAAGCCACAGCCTCACACAGGGCCAAAAGGCTGATTCAGACACATCCCTTTGCAAAGCAATTAAGCAAAAAGTCACAGGTGATGCCCATTCATTTCCATTTGAAAACTGTTTTCTTCAGGCTTCACAAAGGGCTGGCCTGAGGCAATGACTTCCTGACATTCAGGGCAACAGAACAATAGGTAAGCAAAAGGCACAAAGCAGGGTTTCTCCACTGACACTTTACTGCTCACACTGATATCTGAGTTTTCTGAGATGCTAGCCATTCCCTTCAGTTATCCAGTACATGGCCATGTCACAGATCTGGGAGGTGGTACATATCTTGGACACAAAACCATGAGCCTATTCTGGAGAGTGGCCAGAATTCAGGAAGAAAACAGGAACTTAGGAAGATAGTAGGTGTTGCCCATCGATAAGGCAAGCAGCAGTCCATTCATAAATTGGGCAGGATGAATGCTGGGAAGTTTTCTACTAGACAGGACACATCCATTGATGCATTCTCTTTTCTCATGTCTACAACCAGGGACACAGTGGGATACACAGACATAGAAACACTCACCTTGTCAAACGACTTACTAGAAACAGTCCACTCCAAACAAAACACACCACCTTTCCTACCTATTCTCAGAACATGAGACAAAACCACAAACTCACACCCACACCCACAAAGGCACTTCCTTCCCTTAGTAGGTCTGTGACTATCTGGAGTGTCATCTGACTTGTGGGCCATACTATGTTCCCCCGAAATGGCCTGTCCTCTCTCAGATCTGGCCTCCTTGGTCAACTCTGTGAAGTTGTCAGTAGCCAGTGGTGAGCCACTCACTACCTGCTTTCTCAGGAAAGTCCTCTCTTCAGAGCTTTCCTGGCATTTGGCCATCCTCACATCTGTAGGTATCAAGAAATACTGACTCTCTCCTTGGTAAATCCAAACAAGTGAGCCCACTGGGACTGGGACTGGGACTGGCTCTGGGTGCCTGGCTTCCTGGATCCCAAGTTCAGAGAGTTCCATCACCAAGGAAGTGAGGTGAGGTTACTTCCTTCAGGAACTGAATGAGGTCACTGCCTTGGAAACCACTTTGTCCTAACTGTTGCTTCCAAGGGTCCCATGAGATGGAGGCTGCCCTTGCTTCCTGTGACACTTTCACAAGTTAGAATGGTATATCCACTATAGGCACCCAGGAACACCTCTCCACACAGGCCTGCTTTGGTCCATCTTGTCTAAATTAAAGAGAGAGAGGCTCATTCAGAGACATCCCTTTATCTTGACCAGGTTGTTTGCTATGGAAGATGACTTTTGCTCTCTCAGGTCCTTTATAGCTGCCTATATCTTCACCAGGAATCATTTCTGCATGGACCTTTGAGGTTCTCAGCAGGTGGAAGATCCCCTACATTCCTGTATTTTAAGACCAACTCTGTCCCTGCTCTTCTGTAAGGTTGGAGTGAGGGAACAGTGTATGGTTAGGGGTAAGAACATGTTCAATTTGGGTTAGGAATCATTCTGCTGGATGAAGAATGGTATTGGGAATTTGGGATATTTATAATAATATATAGGGGAAATTTATGTATGAAAACACAAATCTAAGTAAGATTTGAAGCCCAGAAGGGCATTGGGCCCTTGACTGGCATACTTAGCTTTGAATTACATTCTGCACAGATGTCTCAGATAAATTGATATACAATGGCATAGGACCTTGTACCTTGGATGATTGAATGTGGAAGAGAACATCCAGTCAAAAATGGATAGTAGGTAGGATTAGGAAGATAGTCAGTAGGTTTAGGAAGAAGAGTGAGTATAAAAAAGCAAAGAGATGATTATGTGCTCACATGCCAAGGAACACGGAATATTCACATATAGTTTATGACATCTTCGCTAGAAAAGGAGACTTGAGCAAAGAAAAAGCCTCTTCGAATAAAATCCACTAAAGATGGGACAAGAATTTCTAATAAAAATTACAGGTAAAATTATCAAAGTATGGCAACTGTATGTGAATCGGTGAAGTTCAGAATGAATAGTATTGGTAACGGGTTATAAGTTCTGGCACTGATGAGGAGCAGGGCCCTGATATACTTGCTCACTTGAAACAATATTACCATTGTCAAAACAGATGAAGCAACAGTTTTCCAAATACAGACCTCAGGAAACAAAGGAAAGTGATCCCTGAAAGATAGGGCTCAGTGAGGTGCCCCCTGCTATAGCTTGCTACTTGGAGAGACAGGACCTTGATGGATCCCAGAGCTGTGGAGTTGAAGACAGAGGGAGTGAAGGGTTGATTAAGGCCAGAGAGAGGACCCCTCAAAAGGACTCAAAAGAACAGTACTCGACACTCACATGGGGCCAGGAGGAGTGTCTGCTCCTACCAGTTGGACTGAAAAACCTCATTTATTCCTCTGTACGGAAGCTCTTGCTTCAGTACATTCTTTCTACAGGAGCGTCAAAATCACCTGCTCAAAACCAATGATAAAGAGAAGCCCTTTTGCAAGGGTAGGGAAGACACATCACATATGTCAGAACAAAAGTAAGGTCGGGCACAGTGGTGCATGCCTGTAATCCCAGTGGCTCAGGAGGCTGAGGCAGGAGGATTGCCAGTTCAAACCCAGCCTTAGCAACTCATTGAGGTACTTAGCAACTCGGCAAGATCCTGTATCTAAATAAACTATTATAAAAGGGGGCTGAGGATGTGGCTCAGTGGTTAAGCAATCCTGAGTTCAATCCTAAGTACCAAAAAAAAAAAACCCAAAAACAAACAACAACAACAACAACAACAACAAAGATTAAATATGGCAGCAGATTTCTTATTTCCCACCAAAAACAACACAGATGAGAATGCAGAGGAACAACATCTTTAAGACTTAAAATAAGAATTGTAAATCAAAGTTAAGATGATATTCAGAAATGAAATAAAGGCTCTCAGTAAAAAAGAAAAAAAAACAGATGAAATCATTAATCTTCAACTTACTCACTCTATAATAAACGTTGAAGTCGTCCTGGTGCAATAAACTGCTCCAGGGGCTACTTCGTGGCCTGGCTTCTCACGTGTGCCAGGGAGTGACAGGGCAGACATGCACTAACTAGCTAAAAGCCTGGGAAGCAGGTCAGCATCTCAAGGCTTCACTGCCCCAGCAATAACTCCAGGTCGGTTGAACCCTCCTAGGCGTCGGTCTACATATCAAACACAACTTCTATGTCTTCCACAGGAGAGGACCACACCTAAAACTTCCCAGCTCTGGGAGCAGAGGGGACAACGTACATGTGAAAATATGTAGACAATAGATAAAAGTGCTGGCTGTGTGCAGGCACACAGGTGTGTCCAGGGTTTCTTTCTTCAAGCCATGCAGAGAGGGAGGGGCTAAAAATTATGCAGTGCCCTGTTTCTCCCTGAGTCCTCCCATGGTTTCAACCCTGCATCAAGCACCCCAACTTTTACAGCTACCTCCTATTAGACTCTGTCCTAAACCTGTTAGCTCTGGGAGCAGAAGGGAATAAGCATCTGTAAGTTTTCCCCAGATCATATTAAAATAAGGGGCTTTAAGCAGGTGCACACACACTTCCAGGAGTGATGCCTCTTGGAGCAGAGTGGTTAAGGTGCTGGAAGGTACAGCTCCAGATGCAACAAAATGAAATTGAGCCCCTATCTCTCACCATGCACAAAACTGAGCTCCAAGTAGATCAAGGACTTAGAAATACAATCAGAGACTCTGCGTCTAATAGAAGAAAAAGTGGGTCCTAATCTCCATCATGTGGGATTAGACCCCAACTTCCTTAATAAGACTCCTGTGGCATAAGAATTAAAACTAAGAATCAATAGATGGGATGGACTCAAACTAAAAAGTTTCTTCTCAGCAAAAGAAACAATCTGTGAGGTGAATAGAGAGCCTACATCCTGGGAGAAAATATTTACTCCTCACACATCAGATAGAGCACTAATCTCTAGGGTATATAAAGAATTCAAAAAGCTAAGCACAGAAAAAACAAATAACCCAATCAACAAAAGGGCCAAGGACCTGAACAGACACTTTTCAGAAGAGGATATACAATCAATCAACAAATATATGAAAAAATGTCCATCATCTCTAGCAATTAGAGAAATGCAAATCAAAACTTCTTTGAGATATCCTCTCACTCCAGTCAGAATGGCAGCTATTATGAAGACAAACAACAATAAGTGTTGGCGAATATGTGGGGAAAAAGGTAGACTCATACATTGCTTTTGAGACTGCAAATTGGTGCAGTCAATATGGAAAGCAGTATGGAGATTCCTTGGAAATCTGGGAATGGAACGCCCATTTGACCCAGCTATCCTCCTATCAGACTATACCCAAAAGACTTAAAAACAGCATACTACAAGGAGACAGCCACATCAATGTCTATAGCAGCACTATTCACAATAGCTAAACTGTGGAGCCAACCTAGATGCTTTTCAGGGGATGAATGGATTAAAAAAATATAGTGTGTATATATATATATATATATATATATATATATATATATATATACACAATGGAATATTACTTAGCAATAAAAGAGAATAAGATCATGGCATTTATAGGTAAATAGATGGTGTTGGAGAAGATAATGTTAAGTGAAATTAGCCAATCCTAAAAAAAACAAATGCCGAATGTTTTCTCTGATATAAAGTGGACGACTCATAGTGGGATAGGGAGGGGGAGCATGGGAGGAATAGATGAACTCTAGATAGGGCAGAGGGGTGGGAGGAAAAGGGAGGGGGCAGGGGATCAGCAAGGATGGTAGAATGTGATGGACATCATTATCCAAAGTACATATATGAAGACACAAATTGGTGTCAACATACTTTATATACAACCAGAGATATGTAAAATTGTGCTGTGTACATGTAATAAGAATTGTAATGCATTCCACTGTCATTTATTTTTTTTTAAAATAAATTTAAAAAAGAAAAAAGCAATAGAGAAAGAAGGGAGGAAAGGATCAACAACATAACCAAAAACAAATAGATAAATGATGCTATTAAGTTCTTACAGATCAATATTACTTTGAAATGCAAATTATTAAAATTTTCCAATTCAAAGTCATAGAGTAGCTTAGCAAAACAAGCACCGTCTATATGCTGTCTACAGGAAACTCACTTAACTTTAAGTACATGGATAGACTGAAAGTAAAGATTTTAATAAAGATATTCCATTCAAATGGAAGCCAAAAGAGAGCAGGAATAGCTATGCTTATTTTAGAAAAAGTTGACTTTGGGTCAAAAACTGAATAAAAAGAAAAAAGAGACAAAGAAGTTTCCTAAATCATTTCATAAGTCCACAATTACCCTTAATATCAAAACCAATGATATTATAAGAAATGAAACCTTCAGAATAATAGCTTTCATAAAGATATGTGCAGGGCCAGGGTTGTGGCTCAGTGGTAGAACACTTGCCTAACATGCATGAGGCACTGGGTTCAACCCCAGCACCACATAAAAAATAATAATAACAACCAACAATAAAAAAATAATAATAAAATAAAGATATTGTGTTGATCTATAACTAAAAATAATAATTTTTTTTCCAAAATTTAAATATATTTTCTTTCTTTTCTTTTTTTTATTGGTTGTTCAAAACATTGCATAGTTCTTGATATATCATATTTCACACTTTGATTCAAGTGGGTTATGAACTCCCATTTTTACCCTGTATACAGATTTCAGAATCACGTCAGTTACACTTCCGTCGATTTACATATTGACATACTCATGTCTGTTGTATTCTGCTGCATTTCCTATCCTCTACTATCCCCCCTCCCCTCCACTCCCCTCTTCTCTCTCTACCCCCTGTATTGTAATTCATTTCTCCCCCTTGTATTATTTTTTCCTTTTCCCTCACTTCCTCTTGTATGTAATGTTGTATAACCCTGAGGATCTCCTTCTATTTCCATGCAATTTCCCTTCTCTCTTCCTTTCCCTCCCACCTCTCATCCCTGTTTAATGTTAGTCTTCTTCTCATGCTCTTTTTCCCTATTCTGTTCTTAGTTACTCGTTACTCTCCTTATATCAAATAAGACATTTGGCATTTGTTTTTTAGGGATTGGCTAGCTTCACTTAGCATAATCTGCTCTAATTCCATGCATTTCTCTCCAAATTCTATGATTTTGTCATTTTTTAATGCAGAGTAATACACCATTGTGTATAAATGCCACATTTTTTTTTTTATCCATTCGTCTATTGAAGGGCATCTAGGTTGTTTCCACAGTCTTGCTATTGTGAATTGTGCTGCTATGAACATCGATGTAGCAGTGTCCCTATAGCATGCTCTTTTTAGGTCTTTAGGGAATAGACCCAGAAGGAGAATATGTGGGTCAAATGATGATTCCATTCCCAGCTTTCCAAGAAATCTCCATACTGCTTTCCAAATTGGCTGCACCAATTTGCAGTCCCACCAACAATGTACAAGTGTACACTTTTCCCCACATCCTCGCCAGCACTTGTTGTTGTTTGACTTCATAATGGCTGCCAATCTTACTGAAGTGAGATGGTATCTTAGGGTGGTTTTGATTTGCATTTCTTTGACTGCCAGAGATGGTGATCTTTTTTTAATGTACTTGTTGATTGACTGTATGTCCTCCTCTTAGAAGTGTCTGTTCAGGTCCTTGGCCCATTTGTTGATTGGATTATTTGTTATCTTATTGTCTAATTTTTTGAGTTCTTTATATACTCTGGATATTAGGGCTCTATCTGAAGTGTGAGGAGTAACGATTTGTTCCCATGATGTAGGCTCCCTATTTACCTCTCTTATTGTTTTTTTTTTTTTTTTTTTGCTGAGAAAAAACTTTTTAGTTTGAGTAAGTCCCATTTGTTGATTCTAGATATTAACTCTTGTGCTATGGGTGTCCTATTGAGGAATTTGGAGCCCGACCCCACAGTATGTAGGTCATAGCCAACTTTTTCTTCTATCAGATGCTGTGTCTCTGATTTGATATCAAGCTCCTTGATCCATTTTGAGTTAACTTTTGTGCATGGCGAGAGAAAGGGATTCAGTTTCATTTTGTTGCATATGGATTTCCAGTTTTCCCAGCACCATTTGTTGAAGATGCTATCCTTCCTCCATTGCATGCTTTTAGCCCCTTTATCAAATATAAGAAAGTTGTAATTTTGTGGGTTGGTTTTTGTATCCTCTATTCTGTACCATTGGTCCACCTGCCTGTTTTGGTATCAGTACCATGCTGTTTTTGTTACTATTGCTCTGTACTATAGTTTGAAGTCTGGTATCACTATACCACCTGATTCACACTTCCTGCTTAGCATTGTTTTTGCTATTCTGGGTCTTTTATTTTTCCATATGAATTTCATGATTGCTTTCTCTATTTCTACAAGAAATGCTGTTGGGATTTTGATTGGCATTGCATTAAACCTATAGAGAAAATTTGGTAATATCGCCATTTTGATGATGTTAGTTCTGCCTATCCATGAATAGGGTATATTTTTCCATATTCTAAGATCTTCTTCAGTTTCTCTCTTTAGGGTTCTGTAGTTCTGTAGTTTTCATTGTATAAGTCTTTCACCTCTTTTATTAGGTTGATTCCCAAGTATTTTATTATTTTTGAGGATATTGTGAATGGAGTGGTTGTCCTCATTTCCATTTCAGAGGGTTTGTCGCTGATATACAGGAATGCCTTTGATTGATGCGTGTTGATTTTATATCCTGCCACTTTGCTGAATTCATTTATTAGTTCTAGTAGTTTCTTTGTAGACCCTTTTGGGTCTTCTAGGTATAGAATCATGTCGTCTGCAAATAGTGATAATTTAAGTTCTTCTTTTCCTATTTTTATGCCTTTAATTTCTTTCGTCTGTCTAATGGCTCTGGCCAGTGTTTCAAGAACTATGTTGAACAGAAGTGGTGAGAGAGGGCATCCCTGTCTTGTTCCAGATTTTAGAGGGAATTCCTTCAATTTTTCTCCATTCAGAATGATGCTAGCCTGAGGCTTAGCATAGATTGATTTTACAATGTTGAGGTATGTTCCTGTTATCCCTAGTTTTTCGAGAGTTTTGAACATAAAGGGATGCTGTACTTTCTCGAATGCTTTTTCCCCATCTATTGAGATGATCATATGGTTCTTATTTTTAAGTCTATTGATGTGGTGAATAACATTTATTGATTTCCGTATATTGAACCAGCCTTGCATCCCAGGGATGAATCCTACAATGATTATGGTGCACAATTTTTTTGATATGTTTTTGTATCCGATTCGCCAGAATTTTATTGAGGATTTTTGCATCTAGGTTCATTAGAGATATAGGTCTGTAGTTTTCTTTCTTTGAAGTGTCTTTGTCTGGTTTAGGAATCAGGGTGATGTTGGCCTCGTATAATGAATTTGGAAGTTCTCCCTCTTTTTCTATTTCCTGAAATAGCTTGAAAAGTATTGGTATTAGTTCCTCTTTAAAGGTTTTGTAAAACTCTGCTGTATACCCATCCAGTCCTGGGCTTTTCTTAGTTGGTAATCTTTTGATGGTTTCTTCTATTTCCTCAATTGATATTGGTCTGTTTAGGTTGTCTATATCCTCCTAACTCAATCTGGGCAGATCATATGACTTAAGAAATTTATTGATGCCTTCACTATCTTCTAGTTTATTGGAGTATAAGGATTCAAAATAATTTCTGATTATCTTCTGTATTTCTGAAGTGTCTGTGGTGATATTGCCTTTTTCATCCTGTATGCCAGTAATTTGAGTTCTCTCTCTTCTATCCGTTAGCATGGATAAGGGTCTGTCGGTCTTATTTATTTTTTCAAAGAACCAACTTTTAGTTTTATCAATTGTTTCAATTGTTTCTTTTGTTTCAATTTCATTAATTTCAGCTCTGATTTTAATTATTTCTTGCCTTCTACTTCTTTTGCTGTTGTTTTGCTCTTCTTTTTCTAGGATTTTGAGATGAAGTATGAGATCATTTATTTGTTTTTTTTTTGTTTTTTTTTTGTTTTTGTTTTTGTTTTTTTTTTAAGGAATTAACTCCAAGCAATGAATTTTCCTCTTAGAAGTGCTTTCAATGTGTCCCATAGATTCTGATATGTTGTGTTTTCATTTATCACTAAGAATTTTTAAATTTCCTCCTTGATGTCTTCTATAACCCATTGATCATTCAGTAACCTATTTTTCATTCTCCAAATGATGCATGATTTTTTCTTCCTTCTTTTATCGTTGATTTTCAGTTTCATTCCATTATGATCAGAGAAGATGCGTGGTATTATCTCTACTCCTTTATATTGTCTAAGAGTTGCCCTGTGACATAATATATGATCTATTTTTGAGAAGGATCCATGTGCTGCTGAGAAAAAAGTGTAACTGCTTGATGTTGGGTGGTATATTCTATATATGTCAATTAAGTCTAGGTTATTAATTGTGTTATTGAGTTCTATAGTTTCCTTATTGAACTTTTGTTTGGAAGATCTGTCCAGTGGTGAGAGATGTGTGTTGAAGTCTCCCATGATTATTGTATGGTGGTCTATTAGACTCTTGAACTTGAGAAGAGTTTGTTTGATGAACATAGCTGCACCATTGTTTGGGGCATATATATTTATGATTGTTATGTCTTGTTGGTGTATGGTTCCCTTGAGCAGTATGTAGTGTCCCTCTTTATCCCTTTTGATTAACTTTGGCTTGAAATCTATTTTATTTGATATGAGTATGGACACTCCTGCTTGTTTCCGAAGTCCATATGAGTGATATGATTTTTCCCAACCTTTTACCTTCAGTCTATGTATGTCTTTTTCTATCAAATGCGTCTCCTGTAGGCAGCATATTGTTGGGTCATGTTTTGTGATCCATTCTACTAGCCTGTGTCTCTTAATTGGTGAGTTTAAGCCATTAACATTTAGGGTTATTATTGAGATATGGGTTGTTCTTCCAGCCATATTTGTTTATTTATGATACTAAACATGGTATGTTTTCCTCTTTGATTATTTTTCCCCCTTTACTGTCCTACCTCCCACTGTTGGTTTTCATTGTTATTTTCCATTTCCTCTTCCTGTAATGTTTTGCCGAGGATTTTTTTGAGAGATGGTTTTCTACCTGCAAATTCTTTAACTTTTGTTTATCGTGGAAGGTTTTAATTTCATCTTCCATCCTGAAGCTTAATTTTGCTGGATACACAATTCTTGGTTGGAACCCATTTTCTTTCAGTGTTTGAAATATGTTATTCCAGTATCTTCTAGCTTTCAATGTCTGTGATGAGAGATAAGCTGTTATCCTGATTGGTTTACCCCTAAATGTAATCTGCTGCCTTTCTCTTGTAGCTTTTAAAATTCTCTCCTTATTCTGTATGTTGGGCATCTTCATTATAATGTGTCTAGGTGTGGATCTCTTATGATTTTGCACATTCAGCGTCCTGTAGGCTTCTAGGATTGGGGATTCTGTCTCATTCTTCAATTCTGGGAAGTTTTCTGGAATTATTTCACTGAATAGATTGCTCATTCCTTTGGTTTGAACCTCTATACCTTCCTGTATCCCAGTGACTCTTAAGTTTGGTCTCTTTATGTTATCCCATATTTCTTGGATGTTCTGCACATGGTTTCTTAACAGTCTTGCTGAGCTGTCTATGTTCTTTTCAAGTTGAAATACTTTGTCTTCATTGTCTGATGTTCTATCTTCTAAGTGTTCTACTCTGCTGGTAGTATTCTCAATTGAGTTTTTAAGTTGGTTTATTGTTTCCTGCATTTCTAGGATTTCTGTTTGTTTGTTTTTTATAATCTCTATCTCCCTGTATAGTTGATCTTTTGCTTTCTGGATTTGTTTATGTAATTAATTGTTGAAGTGATCTTTCATTGACTGATTTTGCTTTCTAATGTCTTCCTTGAGACTCTAGATTATCTGAAGCATGTATATCCTTAATTCTTTATCCGACATTCCATCTGCTGCAGATATTACCTCTTCTAACGTTGAGTTGACCTGCATTGCTTGTGGTCCTTTCTTTCCTTGTCTCTTCATACTGTTAGCGTTTCTTTCTGCTTGCTGAAACTGTTGTGTTATTGGATTTTCCCCTATATATTTGTATTACTCTTGTATAGTTGCAAAGTTTCCTGCACAGGCACGGACAGGGGCTCTGCTCCTCCTCCAATTGGGGCAATGTGCCTACCACACCGGCAGGCCGCTGGGCCTGTTCTGCCTGTTGGTAGCAGGTGCGCCTACCTTGCAGGCACGGGCAGTGGCTCTGCCCCTCTTCGGGCCTGTGGGCCTGTCCTGTCTGTGGTCGCAGTTCCGCCTCCTTTGCAGGCGCGGGCAGCGGTTCTGCCCCTTTGAAGGCCGCTGGGCCTGTTCTCCCTGTGGGTCGCAGGTCCACCTACCTTGCAGGCGCGGGAGGCGGTTTTGTCCTTCTGCAGGCCACTGGGACTGTTCTGTTGGTGGGTCGCAGGTCCGCCTACCTTGCAGGTGCGGGGGGAGGGGGCGGCTCTGCCCCTCAGCAGGCCGCTGGGCCTGATATGCTGGTGGGTTGCAGGTCCGCCTACCTTGCAGGCGTGGTTGGCAGCTCTGCCCCTCTGCAGGCCACAGAGCCTGTTCTGTTTGTGGACACCATTCTGCTTACCTTGCTGGAACGGGGGGAGTGGGCAGGTCTACCCCTCTGCGGATTGCTGAGCCTACTCTGCTGGTGGGTCACAGGTCCGCCTACTTTGCAGGCCACTGAGCCTGTTCTGTTGGTGTTCACAGTTCCGCCTACCTTGCTGCAGCAGGGGGAGGGGGCAGCTCTGCCCCTCAGCAGGCCGCTGGGCCTATTTTGCTCTCTAAATTCTTTATTTGAAATATATTTAATATAATATTAAATACATTTTCAGAAATATATGACTTATAGTTTCTTTTTTTTTTTTTTTAAAGTTCATGCCACTGCATCTTAGGCAAATGTAAAGTTAAGGGGGAGGATGTACATATTGGAAATCATTTGGAAGTCTTAGTCTTGATAGCTCAAATCTTCTATGACTTTGACCTTGAATTCTCTGGCTTCTGGCTAGAATCTTTTCACTACCCTTTCAACAGAAACCCCATATTTATGGAATTCCAGACCCAAAGGGAAAGAGTTCTTTGGAAACGGAGAAAGCAATTTGAATTATTCTTTGACATATTGGAATAATTTGATCTAAAATACTACCTATCACTTTTAGATAGCCATTGAATCAGAGGTGCCTCCAGTATAGGAAGATAACACTTGTTTTGGATTTTGAAATGTATTATCTTTCCAACAAGGTGGTAATATTTAAGTTGGATATAGCATTCAGGGGCAGCAAGTTCATGGGATGCACAGAAAGTGAGAGAAAAGCTGTGAGATGCATGGTATGGACCTGAGGGTCCCAGAGACCTGTGTTAAAGGCTTGGTCCCCAGGCTGGTGCTTCTAGGAGGTGGTGGAAGCTTTATAAGAGGTGGGGTCCAGTAAGAGGCCTCTTGGTCCCTGGGGGAGTGCCCTTGAAAGAGTGTGGGATCCCAGCCCCGTACTCCATCCCTTTGATTCCTGACTGGGGAGGTAGGTGGATTTTCTCTGCTGTGTTCTCTGCCATGATGAGCTGCCTCTCCACAGGCCCAAAGTCAGGGGCTGATTTATCATGGACTGACACCTCCCCAACTGTGAGCCAAAGGCAACCTTCTGTCTTTATAAACATTTAATTATCTCAGGTATTTTTTTAAATAATGACAAAAGCTGACTAGCACATAGGAGAATTAAAAACACATTGTCCCCATGTTGTATTTACCCAGTAAAATCACCATTGGGACGAGGTGGTTTTGTACTTGCAGAGAATACTTCAGGCTTACTTCATAAGAAAATGAGAGTTGAAAATACAGCATCATGACTCTTCTGATAGTTGCCTACACCATACCCTCAAACTCCACAAGAGGAGTGTCCTCTTGAACTTCCTATACTTAGTCTGCCCTCCGACAGGTCCCTGTATCTAATCTTTTTGAGGATAGCAGTGAAGATACAGTACCAGTAATGGACTTGGATGTAAAAGTCACTAGAAGAAGATCCTAACTTTATTCTGAAGACAAATCCATTGACACAGATACAAGGAGAAAGGCATTTGAAGCAAAATCCCTATGACAGCAGATCAACTTTTAAGGATGGTTCACTGTGGGTCTCCAATTTTAGGTACTTTTGAGGTTATATATCACCACCATAGAAATGATTTAAATGCTTGATTTTTCTCCACTTTAAGGACTTGTGCTATGACTTCACATTTTTTTAATAATTAATATATTTATAATTTTGTTGTAAGAAGATCGGTAGGAAGAGTGTTACAATATCAAGTGGCAAACATTTTTAACATTACACAATTATTTTCCCTTTTTCTCTCTAGCTTCTATATATGAGAGAAACCATACAACCCTTGACCTTCTGAGCTTGGCTTATTTCACTTCACGTAATGCTCTCAGGAACTTGACGTTTTTCTATTGGAATATACAGAAATAAGTATTTGTATGATGTTACAAAACTCTTGTTCCATGTGCGGATGATTCTTGTGCTAGTTTGAACTGTTGTACAGCATCAGGGGAAAAGTTCACAGTTTATTAAGAAAGCCCTAGGGCCTATGAAATTTTCTAGGACAGCTTGTTACAAAGTCAAAAATTTGCAAACATTACTAAAGCTTAGAGAAAGTGTCCCAATAGAGCAAGATGCTGCTTAGCTTTAAGAAAGCAACTAATCCACCCTCTGCTGTTCTCATTGTCTGTCAGCAATTCCGGAAACCCAAATAATCTCTAAAATTGTAATAAAACTATAAAAAATCTCAGATATTATGAATCACCATAGGGTAATAATTTGCTATTCTTTTTTTTTTTAAAAAAAGAGAGAGTGAGAGAGGAAGAGAGAGAGAGAGAATTTTTTAATGTTTATTTTTTAGTTTTCGGTGGACACAACATCTTTGTTTGTATGTGGTGCTGAGGATTGAACCCGGGCCGCACGCATGCCAGGCGAGCACGCTACCACTTGAGCCAAATCCCCAGCTCCTAATTTGCTATTCTTCATGTAAACAATAATACACTTATTAATAAAACCTGGGCTATAAAAGATTTATTTCTGGGCAATAATGTCTTCTACGGAATTAGCTCCATTTTTACTTGTTTCCCTAGAAGACAGATTATATGTGCTGGGAGACAGTTCTCCACAGGTCTCTGGAACTTCTTCACACTCTGCAAGCCAGGCATTGTCATTTTAAGGCTGTTTGTAGAGCAGAGTCCTGGGTCCCATTCATGGTGTCTGCCTCCAGAGTAAAGGAAGCAGTGTTTACTGCCTGTAGATAGATGCCCAGTTCCTGAGAGCATGACGCTAAGTGAAATAAGCCAAACGCAGAAGGTCAAGGGTCATATGTTTTCTCTCATATGTGGAAACTAGAGAGGAAAAAGGAAAAGAAAGGTGGGGATGGGATCTCATGGGGAGTCTGGGATGAGTAGGAGACAGAAGGTCAGTGTGAGGGGAAATCGCTGAGCTGCTCACTGCCTCTTCCTGAGACAGCAGGGTGGGTTGGTAAAAAGCTCCCCTGCAGGTGCTAGGTCCTTGCTGTGGGGTGAGGACTGTGAGTGAGCGGCTGGTGGGAATCTGAAGGCCTTCCCTGGTCAGCTCAGCAATGGCCAAATAAGAGGTGAGCCAGAAGGAGTGGGGCAGGGAGCGAGTGGCCTGCCAGTGTAGGTTAGGGTCATAGTGCACTGGTGTGCTGAATAAATCTGTGTATTTATTCAATTTTAACACATCTGTATTTAGAAAGCAAGTTTTGCCTTCATGCTACATCTCATTGTTAGATTTTTTTTTTCAGCTTAAATCCATGCTCCTAGGAAAGCAGACCAGTACCTTCACAGCCTCTCTTGATCCTTTTCTGAGTTACCAGTTCCCCTGCCCCTTCATCCTGCACCACAATACAGTTCTCCCTCAGACAGGCCTGCAGCTTCTTCCCTACCCCTTCTCTTCGTGGTCTGCTGACTTTCCCTGAACCATCTGTATTTCCTAATCTCTCTGGGAGGCTGAGGAGCAGACTTCACTATCTGTGCCATGCCTTTCCAGTCGCCCACACTCTGCTCTCTCCATGTGTTTTTTTGCAAACCCCTAATTTTCGGGGGACTCTGGTCTTGCTGCACTGCAGTGGATCCCTTTAAAAAGGCACCATGTCCACTGGACAGCGCTGCATCCGAGAGGGGTTTGCCACCCCCAGCCCCTGGCACAGCACCTGGGAGGTGATCAGCGTCCAGTATCTACGGTGTGAACAGATGCATCCCTGGCTCTGATTGGTGGACACACAGGGGAGGATGAGGCTGGACAGGTCAGTGGAGCTGCAGCCCCCAAGGTGCTGTTAAGTGGAGAAAGCCAGAAGGGTGACTTTGACCGGAGAGTCCCTTTACTTTTGCAGTTGATATCTGGAATTCAAATCTAGGCATTGTATTTATCTGCTGTGAATAGCATTTCCCATTTTGTGAGATTCACAATCTAAATGGGCTTGCATTTATTTTTTAAACAACTATAAACTAGATCATGAAGTTAATGTGCTTGTCTGTGAACTCTCATTTCATTTATCACTTATTTTCTTTTGTAGCTCTCACAGGATAAAGTCCTTGATGTTAGAATGTTAAAGTCAATGAGTCTTCATGACTTTATAGTCACAGGTCCCTAAGTCACTTGGACACACTGGTGCCAACAGATATTCGGCATCCCTGTAGCAATTTTTCTTCAACAAGTCCAACATCCTTCAGAGGGGGAGATGGGATGGACCCCATCCTCTAGCTTCTGCTTCCTGCCATTGACTTACACAAGATGTAAACAGGCTTCTGCAGTATTCTTCCAAGCACCATCTCTTCCCGGGGTGGGTCATGGGATTGTCTGTCACTCCAGGAAGCAGATACTCCTCTGCTGGTCCTGCTAGTCGCTCCCTCACTGGGTCACCACAGCAAGGGCCCTCTCTGGAGTGAGGTCCTTGTGTGTCCACCCACCTGCTGCTGCACGTGGTTGCCACGCAGCTCCCCTGCTCCCACTCCGCAAGGCGCAGCTGTTCTGCATGAGATGCACCTGAGCATTTCCGTGTGCACACAGGTGAGAGGGCTCAGGGCAGAGCTGGAGCTGGAGTGCAGCCCCAAGGTCAAGGTAGAGGAGGAGCTGAGAGGAGGACAGAGGGCACTCCAGTGCAGGAGGGACAGCAGGGGCAGTCAGCGTGCACCAGCTCAGGCAGGCCAGGTGCAGGCAATGGGGAGAGAATTAAAGGAGGAAGCTCATCTGAGAAATTTGTAGGGGACCCAGCTATAGCCTACAGGGTAAGAAGACCAGAAGTTGGAGGGCACTGAGTGCCAGACATCACACCTGAATTTCAGAACGCGTGTAGAGTGGGGGCCCTTAGAGGTGTCTGAGATTGTTAATGTGTGACTTATTTTTAAAAGGTTTCTGCTGTGGGCATCCGTAAGGCATGTGTTGGGCAGTAAATCAGCATTTGCTATAGGATTAGTTACCCAGCGAAGCTGAGGGCCTGGGGAAGGATGATGGTGGAGATAATGGAAAAGCGTCTGTACCTACAAAGGAAAAGGGGTGTGATCCTTGGTGATTTCCTGGCTGTGGACTGAAAGTAAAGGGTAAGAACTAAGGGACAGTGTTCCTATTGGACATCATTCAACTGGATGTAGTGAAAGCTCCAGGAGGCTTAACCATGAAGGAATCAAAGTTACCCCTGATTAATGCCCAGCTGAATTTAGAAATGGCAAAATCCTGTCATGGAGTCGGCTCTTCCTGCTTCCAGTGGGCTCCCTGCTTCACTGTAGAGCAGCTGTTAGTAGATCCCAGCACATGATTAATTAGCTTAGAAATATGATCACTTTCCTTGCTCTTAGTGACTTCCAGTTCTACAGATCATATGGCTTTGTCTGTCTCCTTCCTGAGGACAGGGGCTGGGAGGTCCCGTCTGTAGCCCTGGAACACACAGGAATCTCTGGCACAATGATTTGTCAAAAATATCAAACTTAAAATGAAAGATTAGTATTCTATGAATGCAGTGTTGGTTTTTGTGAATCCCATGCACTATTTTGAATGTTCCATGTCTTCTATAGGCACACTGATGAAGAATCGTTTCTGGCCCACACTTTCTCAAGCAGCACAGTTCAATCACCAAGCTTGCTATCAACCAGGGATGGCAGGGTGAGTGTGACACCAGGCCTGTGGGATAGGGGGGGGGGACAAACAGTGGGATCAGGAGGCCCACAGGAAGGATTAATCCCCAGGACCAGGTGGAGAAGCCCATTTTATGAATGTTCTCTTTCTCAAACCTTTAAGTTTTGGCAAGTCTAGCTGAGTCACCCCATTAAGTAACAAGGCAACAAGAGGTTTTTGTTGTTATTTTCTTTGGGAATTCTAACATTTTTGAATAGGTATAAAATAACCTTGTAGAAAACATTTAATATAATTTTCAAACATGATTTTATAGCAGAACAGCATTATAACATACACCTAGTGGAAGTGAATCTCTACCCTTGGCTCGTAAGAGTAACCAGGAAATATTTTTCTGTAGCAGCACAATAAAACTCTACAACCTTCCATGCTGAGTCAAACACATGGAAACACGACGACTTTTGACCAAACTTCCAGGTAAGCCAGAGGAAGCTCTTGGATTTTCCAAAGGGGAAACTGGAAATTCCAGTCGTTCTGTTTCCAGCTGTCTTTAGAAATTTATTTCTTGGACTTTAATATTGTTGGAAATCATCTGAGACCAGAAAAGCAGAGTTGGGAAATTAATTAAGGAGAAACCAAGTGAAAACATAACGGTGATATTATCTGTTAACACCTACCCACAACATTCTCTTGAGATCACCTTAGTATATGAACCTGTGATGTCTCTAAAACTCTTGACTTTGAACTTGAACAATAAAATTCAACCTAATTATTAAGGAAGATTAAGTTTAATTAAATCTACTGCCTAATGATAATCTTACTGTTTACTCAACCAGTTAATAAATGCTCAAGAGAAGTTTACTGAGCATGTGTCGTCTTTCAGATGCTGTGCTAGGTGTGCACCCCACAAAGTTGGATAAGGCTTGTACTGTGCTCTCAGAGAGCTCATGATTCCCAGGGGGAGCTAGGCCTGCCAGCTAGGAGTCCCAAGGGCACGTGGAAAGCCTAATGCAGCAGTATAGAAAGAAATGGAATACAGTATGATTTTAGTTAGCATGTCTTTTTTTTTGATGTAAGAATATTTTTATTCAGTATTTTTAATGCTACTTCAAAAGTTATCCCTGGATTTTTTTTCCCTCATCAATGATGAAGGATAATAACATTAGGCAAGTACATTGAGGAGGCAATATTCCCTAAATGCTGCCCTTTCTTCTTGGATTCTTCTGTGACTGTTCATGGGAGCATGGGACCTGTCACCTGAAGATGGTTTGGTTGTCTTTTTTATCTTTGCTTCTTCACAGTTTTAAAATGCTTTTTTTGGGTGGAAACTATAAATAGTAAATATTTAGCAACTTGGATTAGTATTTCTCTATTTTTTTTCTTATCCCATTATGTAGCATATTTGCTAAATTCTGAGAATCCTCACTGCCAGTGTTATCCAGGGAAAATGTGTGCTGGGGAGTATGGAGACAGGCTCTATTGTCGGTGAACCTTAACTCCTGTAAGTGTGTTAATCATGGTCTCAGCCAAATTGTACTGCTCTTTTTATGTTAAGATCACAAGCCCTAAAGTCAGACTCACCTTATGTAAATGTCAGTTGTCACCTCGAGGGGATACATAGAAAGATATTTATGTAGCAGCTACTTTGCACATGTACCTAAGCAGTGTTCCCCCTGTGGTGGGATGGTTGCTGCAGGGTGAGTTGTTGATCTGTTGTTGTTCTCACATCTTAAGATGTGTCACTGTCTTCATGGTATCAAAAGGAAAACTTGAGACGAAGTGACTTTAGCAGAGCTTATTTGAGCAAATAAATATTTGACGAACCAGGCATGGTGCTGTGTGCCCATAATTCAACCACTTGGGAGACTGAGGCAGAGGACATGCGGAGTTCAAGGCCAGCCTGGGCAACATAGCCAGACCTCACCTCAAGGAAAAGAAAAATAGAGGAGAAAAGAGAGATGTTTCCTAAGTCCACCAGCAGTCCAGACATAAAATGGCTCAGTAGACACCACCTCACCACATACACAAGCTTTATCTATCAACAGAGAACAGGAAATGACATACAGAAGTGACCTGCTTGGCTGCAGTTGGGGTTTGCCTTATATGGTCAAATCTCGGCAGCTTTTAGCCTCTGATTGGCTTTTGATTCAGCTGCTATGAGACTTGGAACATTGTTGTAAGAGTGTACTTTCAGGATTAGTTATGCATCAAATTAGGTTATAGTTCACAACATATGGAGAAACTTTTAGGGCAAACATGAAATATATATGGAGACAGCTTCAGCAAAACAATTCAAATTTAATTTAACAGTGGAAATGAATTCTTTTAGAAAAGCTGCTGTTAATTCCAATATTTTTTATGAAGTCAACTTCACTAAAGCCAATTTTATGTACTAGATTTTGTTTCTGTGGTTCCCAATATCATGTACTCAGCCTAACAAATCACCAGAGGAGACCCCAGGCTACCTCTTACATCTAGCTAATTGAGAGTAGTTGACATTTTGCCAGCTTATTGCAATATAATTAATTCTGTATGCCTTTCCCCCACCTTTAGTGAACTTAACAAGTACATATAAATACACAATTCAGAATCTTCTAATGATATATTCGAGGTATGGCATTCCTTTTTCATAACATATCCCAATGCATGATAGAAAACATGTTTAAGATTAACAGATCAATAAACATTTTTCTTAGAGAAAATATGCACAACATCTGAAAGGGAAATGAGTGCAGATTTGAAGGACACAGAAGAAACCCAAGGCACACAGTGTACTTTATTCAGCTTTTTCACGGCTGTAACTAAAAGGACCCAACCAGAACAACTGTAGAGGAGGAAAGGATTATTTAGGGGCTCTTGGTTTCACAGGTCTCAGTCCATAGATAGCAGGCTCCAATCCTTGGGCTTGACGTGAGGCAGATCATCATGGTAGAAGAGTGTGGTGGAGGGAAGCAGCTCACATGGTGATCAGGAAGCAGAGAGAGAGACTCCACTATCTAGATACAAAATATATACTCACAGCCATGCTCCCAAGGCCAACCTCCTGCAGCCACACCCCACCCACCTTTAGTCACCACTCAGTTAATTCCTCTCTGGGGATCAATTCACTGATTAGATTAAGACTCTTACAACCAACTCATTTCTCCTCTGAACCTTCTTGCATTGTCTCCTATGTGAGCTTTTGGAGGACACCTCACATCCAAGCCATAACATTCTGCTCCTGGCCTCCAAAAGCTCACACTCATCTGAAAATGCAAAATATATTTAGTCTATTCCAAAGAGTATCCATAGCCTCTGCAGTTCCTAGATTGCTCAAAGTTCAAGTCCAAAGTCTTCTCTGAAGCTCAAGGCAATCTCACATCATAAGCTCACATAAAATTAAAAGCAATTTACAAGTGTCCAGTATATAAAAGTACAGAATAAACATTTCCATTCACAAAAATAGGGGTATAGAGAAAAGGGATGGGGCCAAAGCAAGACCAAAATCCAGCTGTTCAAGCAAGTCCTGTAGTTCTGTGTTTGGCATCTGGAGCACATGGCATGATGTCCTCTCCAAAGGGCTTGTGTAGCTTTGTCCTTGTGGCCTTGTTGGTTACAGCCCAAGTGGCCTCTCTGTTGGCTTGTCTCTGTGCAATTCCTGCAGCTTTCCTAGGATGATGTCCCACGTTATTGGCATTTCTTAATCTCAGGGGTCTCTACTGCAGCTTTGGCTACCTCAGATCTCCACAGCTTGCCTTCTCAGGGAATGGCTGCAGGGAATCCAACACTGCTGCACTTTGCCTGGCTTCCAAGGCCTTCTTTTGAAATCTTGGTGGAAGCCTCCATGATTCCCTAACTCCAAAGTCCACAGTCCTGAAGAACCAGTATCATGTAGTTGACGCCACGCTCTGCCGCCATCTTGATCAATAGCTGTGCTTCTGGGGACCTTGGCTGCAGCAGCCTCCGATTGTCTGGGTAGCTGAGCATGTTGAAAAAACTTCTTAGGCCCCCTTATTCAAGGATTTCACGCTGGTCTCTTCTCAAGAGAATTTTCACTTTTATTCCCTTGAGCCTGAGATGGGTGTGGACTTGCCAGCTCCTGAGATGCCTTATTGTCTATGGGCAATAAGTCTTTAGCATTTATTTAGTGGCAGTAATGTCATTAACAACTGTGGCTTCCTTGGCCCCAGTTTTACTCCTGCCTTTCAATTGAAGATTTTCAAATATTTCTTCTCTGCTTTCTGCTCCTGAATATCATAATAAATTTGGCTAAAAGCAATATCTGTGCCACTGCCTGAAAGCTATGCTGCTTAGAAATTTCTTCCACCAGATTAAGAAGTTCATTGCTTTTAAAATGAGCCTCACAGAAAGACTCAGGACTTGAGCAAAATTCAGGCAGCTTCTCAGCTGGAACATAGCACAAATGATCTCTGGTACAATTACCAGTAGTGTCTTCCTTTTCTTCTAAACCCTCTTGAGCCCTGTCTTTACTGTCCAGAGTCCTATGGCATTCTGGTCTTCTGAGCTCCTACCAGAATCAGCCATTAAGCTCCACTTACAATAACAAAGCATTTTCAGTTTACACTGCTAAACATCTCAAAATTCCTCCCACCAATTCCCCAAAGCTCAAAATTCTCATGAACCACATGTTCAGTTTAGTCACAGCAGTGACCCCACTTCTTGGTACCAATTTCTGTATTAGTCAGCATTTTCACTGCTGTGATGAAAGCATATGACCAGAACAATTGCAGAGGAGCAAAGGTTTATTTAGGGGCTCATGGTTCCAGAGGTCTCAGTCCACAGCAGGCTCTATTCCTTAGGGCTCAGGATAAGGCAGGACATCATGGCAGAAGAGTGTGGCAGAGGGAACCAGCTCACATGATGATCAGAAAACAGAGGTCTCCATTTACCAGATACAATTATATACCCCAAAGCCACAATCCCAACTCCCATATCCTCCAGCCACACCTACCCCTTCAGTTACCATTAAGTTAACCCCTACTAGGGGATTAATTTAAGACCCTCACAACCCAATCACTTCTCCTTCAAACGTCTTGTATTGTCTCACATATGAGCTGTTGGGAGAGACCTCTTCTCCAAACTGTAACACATGAGATAAGAACCATCCAAGGTGGGAGTATTTCCAGGGCCTCTTCAAACTTTGAGGAGGTGGACACCAGGAGCAGGAGGGACCAAAGGGTACTCAGGTGGTAAATAATCTTGATAAAACAGCCTTTAATCACTAGTGATTATTTTAGGCCAGATCATAAGTAACAGAGGATTGTCTCAGGGTGAGTGACAGGGGTCCTTGGGCTGAAAAGGCAGGGTCATTCCCCGAGAAGCCAAAGATGCCAGGCAAAGGCGGGAGCACACACCCTGTAGACAGAGATCCCCCTGAAGAGGTCGGCACAGAGAGGTTTCCAGTTCGTTGCTGCAGATTTGCTTTTCACAGACCCTGGCTTCCTGCAGGTAACTCTGACCTGAGCACCTGGCATACAGTCCACCTATCTTGTCCCCCACAGGTTCTGTGCAGGGAGGGGCACCGTGAGAACTTCTAACCACAGTCTAGGTTTGGGCATGGAATTAATGCTGCCCATGTGGCAGTGTCCCTAAAGGCCACCAACATCAAGTGCAGTTTCCAGTTGTCTTGGGTTAGTGGTGCACCCTGACCCCTGGCTGAACACGAAGATGTGCGAATGTGAGGGAATTTCAGGGCTGAGCGACTAGTTCTGTATCTTCATTATGGTCGAGAGCCCACAGGGCTGTATGCCTTTGTCAAGGGACTTTGAAAATGATTTAAATCAACTCTCAGGAATGTCACTGTGTGCATCATACTCCAACAGACATATTAAGAAGTTAAAAACGTAAGAGTGATGATTATCCTGTATCCTAATGTTTTTTGAGCTCCTGTTTCTTCACTCCATTTCGCCTGCATATTTATTAACCCTAATGTGGCTTCCTCCCTGGCAGGCGACTGTGACGCTTCGCAGGGATCCGCCTTGCCTCCGTCCTCCTTCAGCAGCTCCGCGGAGCTGTCCAGCAGCCACGGCCCTGGGTTCGCCAGGCTTAATCGGAGAGATGGTGAGTCTGCTTCTTCTTTCTTGCTGATCCTCGGTGAATCTCATTGGGTTTTCACTTAATAAAATAATTGCAATTGATTGATGCTTTATAGAAGGAAATAAAATTCCAAATACGCACGTTTGCTCTCATTGGACTGAGGATTTATTTTGCAAGAATCAACTGCCCCTGGGCAGCTGGTGTGTCTGAACCTCTGGGTCCAATCTTCACAGCTTTGGAACAAGTCGCACACACCTGGCTTTGACAGTGTTTGATCTTCCGGTAAAATCATTTCAGTATTTAAGTGTGTGCTGAAGGCTTTAGCATCTGCTGTGTCCTCTTATCTATCCTGAGTTGTTTCTTTCCTCCTTTCTTGTGTACATTGCCCCAGATTGCTTAATTAGCCCTATTTAGATTGAAAAATAATGGCAGATTAAAGAAGCATTTTCAAAAGATTTTTATTGTTTTAACTAGAACTTCCAGTTTGCTTCTCATAATGACCCTCTGGATTTTCTCTTTAGCATTCACTGAGGAGAAAGAGCATTTAATGGTTTATTTGTGTTCCATTGTAAATATCCATTGAGACCTACAGACATTTCTTGAGAGGAGCATGTTTTCCGTTACATGGGTTTAAACAGAGGTGTAGGGAACTGAGTGCTAACTTACCGTGTGATACAGTTTGGGTAAGTGTCCTCCAAAGACCCATGACTTGGTCCCGTGGTGACCCCACTGGGAGGTGGTGGCACCTTTAAGTAATAGGACATAGTGGGTAGAAGTGAGGTCATTGGAGGTATGACCTCAAAGGAGTTATTGGGACCCCTAGCTCCTTTTTGTTTTTTTAGCTTCCTGGTTCACACCAAGTGAGGATTTCTCCACCATGTGCTCCCACCATGTTTTGTTACCTCACCACAGTCCAAAGGCAGTTGGGCCAGGTTGACCATGGACTGAAATCTCTGAAATTGTGAGCCAAACATTTCCTCTTTTTAAGTTGATTATTTCAGGTACTCTGTTATAGTAATGGAAAGCTGACTTATACACTATATCAAAATAGGAACTTAAGAAACCTTATACATAGTGATGAGGCACCATCTGGCATTTTAAAGCAAAAACTAAGGTAAACATTCTTTGAATAAATTCTCAGGAAATTGAATTCACAGTTTTGACAAAAAAATATTTGTAGGCATATATGAAAAGACTCAAAAAGTGCACTATAAATACCTCACGTCCTTATTTCCTTATTGCCTTCTTTCTTGTTATTTGTTCTTACTTTTTTTTTTTAAAGAGAGAGTGAGAGAGGAGAGAGAGAGAGAGAGAGAGAGAGAGAGAGAGAGAGAGAGAGAGAGAGAATTTTTAATATTTATTTTTTAGTTCTTGGCGGACACAACATCTTTGTTGGTATGTGGTGCTGAGGATCGAACCCAGGCCGCACGCATGCCAGGCGAGCGCGCTACCACTTGAGCCACATCTCCAGCCCCTTACTGTTTTTTTTTTAACTTCTTGCTGCTTTCCTTGGTGTTTTCAATATCTGAGCACATTTAGTAAGTTGCACTTTGGACCAAATTAATGTATTATTTCTTTTGTTATGGACAATATGGTTATCAGAGTGAATGAACTCACTTCATTTTGCTGAAATGCACTTACGTGAACACAGTTGTAAATATGCAAATAGACTGCATAAATTCTAAACTAATACATAAACAAAAATGTTGGCTGAAATACAATGAAGTCTGCTATTTCATTCATTTGCTAAGATCTGGTTCTTTTACTCCAGATGATGTTCCTGTAGAGCCTAAGTGAATGTGGCCATCACTGGAGTAGTGATTAATACTGGGCACAAGGGATAAGAGAAAACAAAGTTCATCTCAAGCCATAGCTCTTTTTAATGGCAAATCACATTTTTTGTTAGGATAGGACTGCGAGGATTCTCCATCATCATTTTTATTCTTAGTTCATGTTCTTTCAACTCGTATAGTGCAAAGGCATAATATCAATCTTAATAAAATTTATTTTCATGTGAATTAAAGAAAAATGGTTCCATTTTATCATTTTAATTAACTACCAGCTGAGGTGTTTATAAATTCATTGTTGTGACTGTTGTGGGTTTTTATTTTTGTTGTTGTTGTTTGTTTTGACTTTTCCTCCTCCCTATAAGAAATTCCAAATTGTTAGTGATATATGGAAGGCTGTAGATTATCTCTGGTGTTTTAAGATCCTTTATTAGATTTAGAGTGATTTACGAAGAGCAACTAAACCAGTCTCCTGATCATAAAGAGTTAAAGCAAAATACAATTGACTGCAGGTCGCAGATATTACAGCCTTTCTCCAGAGGAGTGCAGAGATCTCAGAGCCACATTCAACAGTCAGGAAACAAATGCTCTTCAGTCAGACAGCCCAGTACTTGGAACCTCTAGGATGGGAAAATTCCACGGACACAGCTGTGGTCATTGCGAAAACCTGGGTGTGAGGGATGAGAGAGGAAGAAGGTGACTGAGTAGTCAGTGAATTACATCTGACCCCATTTAATTCCGTCTGACCCTCCAAAGATTGCTCTTTTGGAAATGTCTTCATTTATGCTTCTTGGAAAGTAATAAACTAAACTAGTTCTTCTGTTTTACTAAATGAAGAACCCCTGAGCCACAAAATTAATATACTTATCAAACCAAGTTATTCTCTGCCCCCCACCTTTTTTTTTAATGGGGAAACACTCAATTTTACATCAAACCTTTCAAAAACTATGAAACATAATCCAAAGTTACTTTCCACTTATAAAAATTCAGTACCATACTGGTCAGATTAGAATGTAATTAATCAAATATGTTTTTGCTTTCTAGATTTTCATAGTTGAAATTTTAATATGCTTGAATTTTAATGTGTTAATGAATACAATGAACACAGTTTTTTAAACTGACATGTAATGACTTTACATATTTCTCACAGTTTTTTAAACTGACATGTAATGACTTTACAGATTTCTGTGGTACAATGTGATAATCCAATACATATAAACAATTTTTAATGGTTAAATCAGGATAATTAATATTTCCATCCCCTTAAACATATATCATTTCTTGGAGCTCGACTTGTCAAACTCCTCCCTTTTAATTCTTTGTAAATCACATAATAAATTGTTCTAAACTAGAGACCAACTACTGAAGATGCACATTTTAAAAACCCAAATCTGTGCTATTATTGCAGCAAGCCAGGTGGTAGCACTTACAGGTTGATGAGGGGTCTCAGAGAAGGAGCTAATGATCACGTGTGCCTGGGACCCACAGACTCTCGAAGTGACAGCACAAGGTGCCTTAATGAAATATTTCCCCCTGCACTAGGGGAATCTGAAAATGCATTTCTATAACCTATAATTATGCATTTGAAACAAGGAGAATTTGAAGAAGTAGAAAGAATTAGAGTTTGGAGTACAATAACAGCACATCATTGCTCCCAGAAGCGACAAATGCTTTTTTTTAAACCTCTTCCATCTGCTCCAAAGTTTCCATCTATTGCTAAAAGAGGCAATATTGTGAGTTCTTGCTGATGCCTCTTGTTTTTATTTTTTACTACTGAATCTTTGCATGGCCTGGAATCCCTTTTAATGTTAAGATGAAACTCTGTTACAAACGACAAGTAGAAAGTTAGCTAAGATCTATTATTAATGAAGAGGACTTCAGGGCTCAGGGTTAGGGCATGTCCCTAGCATGCTCACAGCCTTGGGTTCAGTCCCCAAAAAAGAAAAAAAAAAGAAATAAAATGATTCTGATTCTTGAATAGACCACGAAAAGGGCTAATTTTAAAATTTAGTGAGTATTTTTTTGGGAAGTGTTTTAGTGTCCTAAAATAACCCACTCTTGGAGGCGGGGTGTGTACCAGGGATTGAACTCAGGGCACTCAACCACTGAGCCACATCCTCAGCCCCAATTTGTATTTTATTTAGAGAAATGGCCTCACTGAGCTGCTTAGTGCCTCACCATTGCTGAGGCTGTCTTTGAACTAGCGATCCTCCTGTCTCAGCCTCCAGAATTGCTGGGATTACAGCGTGCATCACCATGCCCACCTAACCCACAGTTCTGTGACCTTAGTGTGTAATGGTCACTTCTCACATGCTTCTGATGATGGCATGGTGTCTTTGGGTCAGGTCCTAAGAAGTAGAGGACTAATGGACTTTTCTTGATAAATATTTTCTGCAGCTTAATCTATGTTGTAAAAATATTCAAAAAATAAGTCCTTATATATTTAGCTACCTGGTAGTTTCCCATTACTGGAGAGTGCTTTTAAATAATTAGGAAAAATATACAGAATTGTGATAATTATATCAAAGTTGACATCAATTAATTGCCAATTGGCTCATCAGAAGAGAAAATTGATCTGCTGTAAATTTTATGATGCCAAGGATCAATTTGCATCTCTTCACCTTTTAGATTGAACAACTCACCACTAAGAATTGTGTGGCATATTTCACATAAAAGTAAAACTAAAATAA
The DNA here is from genome assembly GCF_052094955.1 of Ictidomys tridecemlineatus. NCBI lineage: Eukaryota > Metazoa > Chordata > Mammalia > Rodentia > Sciuridae > Ictidomys > Ictidomys tridecemlineatus. Next base: position 79,619,119 of record NC_135489.1, on the reverse strand, counting down.
ACTGTCAAAACCTTAGGAAAGGAAATAAGATGGGCAGAATTTTATTTCTAAATAAGAAAGAGATTTTGAGCAAAAATTGGAGAACAGATTTTGATAATGGTGTCAGGGAAATTCAGAGAAGTCATTAGAATCAAATATTTAATTATCTTAAGATAATATGGTTATTATTCTTTTTTGCTATAACTGTTTTGGGGAAGCTAAATTAAAACTTCTGAAAACTAACATATGGTCTAAAGTGTCTAACATAAGAGAATTCAAATAATATCTTAGCACATAGTAAATTCTTGCTATTTTTGAGTGAATGAGTGTATGATCTATATTAGGAAATCTTTATAAGTGTGTGCAATTGTAGGACTTGGTCTTTTCCATGATCAGTAATTGACTTTGAGAAACAAGTTAATTATATAGTCATTGTAATTGGCTTTAATACACTTTATAATAAATTGATCAATGTTCTGTTTAGTTAGCAAACATACTCACAGGTGAATGAGTTTTGCTTTTTGTATCGGTCTGTCTTCTCATGTATTTGGTCAAATGGTTTTATGAAAATCTAATATCTTACTTTAGGCAATTTTAATCATTAATGAACATAGTGCAGTTATTATTATTTTCACTTTAAGATTAAAAAAAGCTTTTCTGCATATCATTTTGTTTGTTGGCTGAAAACACACATTTATTTGTGCATCTGGTGCTCTCTGACTCTTCTGCATATATTTTATTAGCAGACTAAGATCAAAGTTATTTTTCCATACTTCAAATTCCCTGCTTCTTATGCTGGTTTTCATAATGATAATGATATGCCTTTCTAAGATTAGGACATAACACTCTCTTTGGCATATTCTTTTAATCCTATCTAGAGTTATTTTTATGCAAAACAATGGACTAGAATAAACTAATTGCAATTTCTTCATGTGGGAAAAATGTACACTTTATCCCTTCTCATTTATTGTGATTGTTTATTCTTATTTGGAAACTTCAAATTGCCTCAAAATTTTCCAAGATCAAAGAAGACATCTCACCAACAGCTGTTGCTGTTGTCTTCCTCTTTAACTTTGCTCATATTCTTCAGCACTGGTTCTCTCCAATTAAATTTCATTTAATTTTAAAGATGCAATCATATGGACAGTATCTCCTGCTTGTTAAAGTTTTAAAGTTAGGGGAAAAAAAGGTTCCTGAAATTTCCAAATAGAACTATAATAAACCTCCTGTTTATATTCCTGTAATGTGAGGATTCTGAAATAAGTGAGCATTTGGTGGTTGCTCTTTGAATGAAATCTTGGCTACACTCATCACTGCCATGATGAGAGTAACATAAATACTATGTTAGTCAGTTTTTTGTTACTATAACAAAATACCTGAGATCATCAGTTTATAAAGAGAAAAGGTTTATTTTGACTTACAAGTTTGGAGGTTCCAGTTCATGATCCAATTGGCCCTATTTGCTTTGGACCTGTCATGATGCAGCTCATGATGATGGGAACATGTGGTGGCATCAGAAAATCCCTCACCAGGGAGCAAATCGAGAAAGAGGAAGGGGGCCAGGGTCTCACAGCCCCCTGGAGAGCATATCTCTCATGACATGAGGACATCCTACCAGGTCACACCTTTTAAAGTTCATACCACCTTCCAATAGCACCACGCTGGGGACCAAGCCTTTTTAACACAGGCCATTGGGAATCTTATACAAAGGATAGCAAATAATTTTTGCTCTAAAGAGAAGAAGCACAAGACTCAGTTGCTGTAATCCTCACTACTGCTCCAAGCTGGATGCTTTAATACATGGTGTCACTTGGTTACTTTTAAGATACTCCCCTTTATGAGTTTTCCTTCTAAGGCTAAAGGAATGTTCTGTATTCAGCAGAATTTGGAGGTGATGGTGAAGAATTGGAAAATGCAAAGCCTAGGAGGTGTGGAGATGACCTGTCAGTGTCAGGGAAGAATTAACAGCATGTCATGATGTCGTCATGAGGCCTCACCCACATCTGTCACATTCTCTAGCACCACGCCCAAGGTCAAGGGGAGGAAGGCTGCATGAGCCCTGTGACCCCTGGGGCATTCATGTCTCACTACATCCTTGGTCACATGCTTCACCAGACTTGGGAGCCACCAGGAGGCTGCATCCCTAAGACAGTGCAATGTAAAGAGAACAGAAAACATAGTAAGCTGTGGCAATGTGGGAAGAACATCAGAGAGACTTTGGCTTCTCTTATCATGGGTATAATTCTGCAGCAACAAATTAAATATATACTTTTCCCTAAAGATAACCATAGATTCTCATGGTCTAAGGAAGATGGACAATATTATTATTCTTGGTTTGAGACTTTTACAGCAGCCCCTTCTAAAAATCACAAATTGAACATACAACAAAATAAGCAGAAATATAAGAACATCAGGGGCAAATTTGGCATGAAGCTTCTTTTTTATGGGTTCAGGGAGAAAGACCCATTTCTAATAAGCATTACAGAATTGCTAAATTCCTAAATTTATCAATTTTAAAATTTATCGGATTGCTAAAACAATTCTATAAAATTTGGAATAAGACTTATAAAATACAAAGAGTCCACCAGAAATGGTCTCTGCTCAGTCTACCCCATGACAACCACGGGGGAGTTGCTGTCTACTCCTGTCAAAGCTGAACTTAATCAGGTCTTATTTTCCGAAGCTTGGCCCACGGTCCTCCTGGTTTCCACTTCCAGCACTGACGTCTTGCACCTGGACAGACTGGTCAGCTGTGCTGCTGTGTGTCTTAGATTCCTCTCCATTTCCAAGCCTGGTTCTTTTTTTTTTTTTTTTAATTCTGGTCCTTGTTCCCCCATGACCCCAGCCACTCACGATTCTAACTGTACAGAGCTCCTGACACTAGGAGAGCCCTGGTGCAGGCGGGAAGGTGGCTGTGACCTGGCTGCAGCTCAATGACAGTCCCCAACTTTGCTCCCATCTGCCCCATGGGCACAGATCTTACGGAGATGGTCCCAGCCCATAGTCAGAGAGTACCAGTTTGGTTCAGCACACTTTGAAAACACTTGCTACCACAATTTAGTTCTTTTTTTTGTGTGCTGGGGATCAAACCCAGGGCCTTGCATATGGTAAGCATGAGCCCTAGGCTAAAACCCCCAGCCCTAGTTTTTTTTTTATTTTTCCTTTTGGTACCAAGGATTGAATCCAGGGATGCTTAACTAGTGAGCCACATTCCCAGCCCAATTTTTACTTTTTCTTTTGAGACAGGGCCTCACTAAGTTGCTGAGGCTGGCTTTGAACTTACGATTCTCCTGTCTCAGTCTCCCGAGGTGCTGGGATCACAGGTGTGGGCCACTGTGCCCAGCCTAGTTCTTTTCAGTTATACATGACAGTAGAATGTATTTTGATATATCATACAGATATGGGGTATAACTTCCCATTTTTGTGGTTGTACATGACGTGGAGTTACACTGGTCGTGTATTCATATATGAACATAGGAAAGAGATGTACCATTAATTCTACTGTCTTTCCTATTCCCATCCCCTCCCTTCCCTTCATTCCCCTTTGTCTAATCAAAAGTACTTCTCTTCTTCCCTAACCAGCCCCCCTTATTATGTGTTAGCATCCACATGTCAGAAAGAGCTCTTGGCTTTGTTTTTTGGGGATTGGCTTATTTCACTTAGCATGATAGTCTCCAGTTCTCCATCCATTTAATAGCAAATGCCATAATTTCATTCTTCCTTATGACTGAGTAATATTCCATTGTTATTTATCCATTCATCTGTTGAAGGGCACCTAGGCTGGTTCTATAGCTTAGCTATTGTGACTTGACCAGCCTTGTTCTTGATATCTGTTTCATGAGGAAAATAATTCTGGTATACAAAAGTCAACCTTAGGAAGAAATAGAACCTTCTTTCATAGTTAGCAGATGTCATTTGGGGCTAGCTGCTCAGAAAAAAAGAAGAGGTGAGAGCCATACTTTCTCAGAAAATTGTCACAAGAATAGAGAATGAAAATCAGCTTTTTGACAATTACAGAGCTCAGAGATTCTTAAATCATCTACAAAATGTAATTGCTGATATTTAAGAAGGGGAAAATCAGCAAAGGCCAAATGACCAAATAGCAGTAATGATCCTGAAGATCTAACCGTGCAACTAGAACTGAGGAGGGTTCATGGAGTTTTTCAGGTGACTTTCACTCTGAAACAGGATGTCTTGTTTGTGTGTCCTTCCTCGGCACACAAAACCAAGAGTGCATTAGCAGCCTGATTGCAGCGGTGGATGTATTACCCAGGTATCAGATGTCTCTGCAGCTCTGCAGAGGAGACAGGAGAAGCAGAGAGGTTGGTTTCTCTTGCAACACAGCCTGAATCTTCTAGGAATGGCTGAGCACTTTCTCTCTTTGCACAAATAACTGACTCAACATAAAAAAAATAAAAAGAAATCTTTGCCCAATTGTGCTAAAAAATGCAGAAATTTACCTGTATCCAGTAAATATATCAACACAGTTGGTGATTTGTCAGTAAGTATAGAAAGCATTTAAAGGGATGCTTCATTTTCCAAGCAGAGAGTATAAATATTTGTGGGCAAATGGTATCTTTTTGATATAATCAACCTACATAGGATAGATTCCAATGTCAGTAACAAAAATAGACTCTGCTTCTCTGAAGATATGTGTGACACACACGGATAAGTAATGGTCAAAAGCTGCTTTTAATATACAAATCCAAGGATCAATTTGTTACAGTAGCTCTCGTACTCCATATGAAGACTGCTCTATTACTAATTCAAAATAGTGGCCATTAAAGTTGGACAATTTGTAGGGGGAAAAAAATCTCAGAATCGTCCTTCTCTGCTCTATTGTTCCTTCCTAGCCAGTTGCTGAATTCTGAGTATTCTCTTTGAAATATTTCACGCTTAAAAGTCTTTCTTCTTCCTTTCCCTGGATTTTGCCCCAAATCTGTCCCTTAATGTCTCACTTATGTGGCCTTAATAGCCCCATGACTGATCTTCTACCTTTGAAGCTTTCCCTAATTAAATAAATACCTAGCAAAGTCCTCAGCTGACCTGCTTTGAAGCGCTGTTCAATTCTGCCCACGCACTCACTCTGTGGATCTCAGGAACTAGCCCCTTCATGAAGCAATCCTCAGACTGCTGCCTATGGGCTCTCTAAGCTTCCCCGAAATTAGGCAGGTGGTTGAGACACTTTAATAGGAAAATAATAAATATATGTTTTACCAAATGAAAAAGTGAGGTTAATTACCATTTGGCTAACGTAATTAAGAGAATATAGGATGTCTCTGTGAATACTTCTTTGTGTTTTAGAGTATTTTTAGAGTATTGCTAATGTTTTTTTTTTTTTTTTTTTAGATTTGGTAGCTATGACTAAATTGTACCATGTTCCTGTTTCAGGGATATGAATTAGTGACTCTACATGGTTACTGGAGGCATGGAAACAAAGATGATCAGAGACATGTACTTTTTAGAATTGAGCTTAGAAAACACTTTTAGTAACCACTACTCAAATAGATTAAAAAAAAAATCTGTGTTAACCTGAGACAAAATTGATTCTGCATGTGATAGTTTTGCCCAGGCAACCAACCAGGGAATCGTGGGATGAATGTTTGGAACCTGGACTTTCTTAACAGGGATGTGCTCATCCCTGGCTCCTCCTGTGTCTGTGTGCTTGCACACCATGTCCATGTTTTTGACTAATTTTCAAACAAAACTTAGGTCATATAAAATGTTCAAGAATAACTATGGGATGATGTTTTTCCAGTATGAACTGGGCAAATTTTAGGAATTTTGGTTCCTAAAATTTGAAGGATAGGGAGAGCACATGCCTAGCCAGGGTGAGGCCCTTGGTTCCATCCCCAGCACCCCCTGCCACCTCCACAAAGTGTGTTTGCACTACCCAACCATTGTTCAGAGTGGCATACCTAACACCCAAAATGTCTGTATCACCCTTTTTGTGGCCTACAAACTCCTGAAGTCCATCACAAAGTTAATATTTTGTTTGAAGAGATAATAAGTAGGATGAACTATTGGCACATTTCTTTAACTTTTTTTTTTATCTGATCATCCCTGAAAACTACTGATGCTGGTGGCAATGCCTTTCTATTTAATCATTCACCCTTTTGTGAGTGATTGTGCAAGTCAGCTAGAAACAGGACAGGAAAGCAGCTGCCAGGTGAGCTATGCAAACAAGAGGGCTGACACATGGATCAGACAGCAACTGGAAATCCATTGTTCATATATGTATATATATAAAATTTTTATTTACATATGTACTTATTTTCACGTATATTAATTTATACATATTTATATGTCATAGATTTATATTGATTCATTTACTTATATTTTATTTTTATTTACATATGTATTTACAGACATACATATGATGTCATGCAAAAAATCACCAAGTAAAATCTGTGCTGATCGTTATCATAATGCACTGGGAGTTGAGGGGTGGAGGGATATGAGACTTAAAATTAACATAAAAACTTTCTTCAAGACACTGCTGATTCCCACAAAGATCTTCTTTACGTGTGCGATGGCCAGTGCACGATCAATGTAAATGACTCTGGATTCCAAACTCACTGGATTTTTTTCACTGCTATCCTTGGACCTAGGTCTCTGCTCCTAACTCAGATTGTTGCTGGTTGTCTTGTGCAGAGAGAGAGGATCACTGCAGCCTAGGAAATTTCAATAGGATTGGACTTTAGCGTGGGTGGGAGATGGTGGGCTCTCCCCTGAAGCTCTGCCCTGATATTGGCTTCTGAAGGGAGCATCCTCATGAGGATCTCCATTGAGGTTCTTGTATTTCAGTGTGTTCTCCCGAGTGTCTAATGGAGAGGAGGCAGCTTGTCCCCAAAAGCAATCTGCCCAGTATCCTCATGCGGGCACATTAAGACAGTGACAGGTTTGGACTGCTTCAGCTCCAGGTAGCAAGTGAAAATGGTCCCAGTTTCCTGAACTGGGCCCAGACCTTGTCGTGAATAGTTTTGGTCTTGGCCCAAATCGGAGCTCCAATTTTGAGAAGTTCTTGGGGTTATGGAAAAAAAATAAAGTCACACTTTGCTTCCTGAGTCTGTGACTAAAAACTTGACACCTGTGTGTTGATTCTGATTTTTCCCAGGGGCATAACAGGCCTATATTCAATATCTCAACAGCTTGAACCTTCCACTTCTAGGCCAAAATGCCATGTCCTGGAGGATGACTTGACGTTTTCTTAAAAAGACTTAAACGTGATGCAAAGTGTTTGCACCAATGGAGCTTCTCGCTTGTACTCACCAGAGCCACAGGTACAAAGTATGCACAAAACAAAGTATGCTTTATCTCGAGAGAAAGCAGCCAGACTTGAGATTTGATATGTGCCACTCGAGTCAATTGAAAATTTGTCTGCTGAATGTGGACAGCTCTGATGTCTGTATTTATCCAGAATCATCTGAGAAAACCACCAGGCCATCCCCAGGGACCTGTAGCTTTAAATTAGATTTTTCTGCATAAGAGATACAAAGGGTAATGCAGTGAATTCACTTCCATCCATCCTTGAGCTCCATGTAGGTAATTTGGTTAGGATTTGCAAATATTGATTTCTTTCTCACCACCATGAGTTAATCCTTGACATCACTCACAATTTTTATGAAACCTTGGTTTATTTTCTAAGATTAAAATTGTGGTGAGTATTCTTTCCAAATTCCTGAATTTATGGACCCCTCTGTATGCCACACACTCCTAAGGTTAAGAGGTGGAGCATTCATTCCCTTACCTTTGTGGGACGGACCCCCCACACTGGCTCCACCCACTCTTCCCTCTGAGGGACCTCTGCTCCCTTCTCACCTTCTTGGTTCACAGCAGCCTGAATTGCATCCTTCTGTCATTGGGGCCCCAGTGTTTACCAGAATCCCCCAGCAGGACCAACTCTCATTTCAACTTTTTAAAATTCTACTTTAGGACCTGGGTGAAGTGCCTTCTATTTCCTAATCACCCCTCCAAAAAGAATCTCACCATCCTTTTAAAACAGGAGTCAGCTAGCTTTTTTTTTCCCTAAAGAGTGAGAAAGTGCTTTTGGCTTTTAGGATCACTGCTTTATTTCTCCTTTCTTCCCCCTCCTTCTTAGTCTCTGCCCACCCCACATGCACCACTTTAAAATTTAAAACCATTCTTAGTTCTCTGGTCATGGAAGCAGGTCATCATGTAGGCTTGGGCTGCCAGCCATATTTATTGACTTCTGCAAATTAAATATGTCCAGCACTTTTCCTCAAAAATCTCTCATACCATTTATCACATGCTAGCATGCAGATTGGGTGTTTACATGGTTTTTCTTGCTCTTCTTCTAGATCTGCTGAGGGAAGAGTGCCATCTTATCCTAAGTGATTAGGAATAAGCTTGGAGTCAAATGGTTCTGGTTTTTTGTTTGCTTTTATTTTAACCCCGATACTACCACTTACAATCTGTGCAATTTAGGATCAATGGATTTATTTCCTTGCATTTTTGTCTCCTCAAATATAAAATGGAATTAGTAAGAGTACCTTTTATGAGATAGTTAAACTGAGTGAGGATTAAACAAATGAACACACCTAAAACAGTTTGGATGTGGTACAGAAGTGTTCCCAGCAGATTTATTCAGAGCAGCCAAGATGTCGAACCAACCCAATCATCCATTTGATGGATGAACATAGAAACAAGAAACAATATACATGCAATGGTATGCCATTCTGTTACAAAAAAAAAGGGAAATTCTAATACAGTCTTACAACACGAATGAACCTTGAAGGCATTGTGCTAAGTGAAATAAGCCAGTCCCCAAGGATAAATACTGTATGACTCCATTTACATGAGGTATGGAGAGTAGTGAAATTCATCAGGACAGGAAGTGGAGTGGTGGTTTCCAAGAGCTAGGAATGGGGTTACTCTTCAACAGGTACAGAGTCTTAGTTTGGGAAGATGAAAGAGTTCAGGAAATGGATAGTGTTGATGGTGGCAGAACAAGAAGGTACTTCAGACTATCAGATCTCTTAGATCCATGAACTTAAAAATAGGTCAGATGGCAAATTTTATGTTAGGTATATTTTACCACAATATAAAATTAGCATATGAAATTGGATCCAACACAGCCTAGTATTTATTAAGTGCTTCTGAAGAAAAAAATAATTGTTAGTAATGATAGCAGGAATAAAAGCCATTAAGCCTATTATGGCTGTCACAACTTCTAGCCCAGAGCTTTGCAAAAAGCAAATATGAAATAATATATACTGATGTGGTAGAAAGCTTCAGAATAAAACACAAATTAATGCCAAATAATGTCAGTTGTAATCAAAGAAATGTCAAAACCCTGAAAAAGCTTTATCCATTAGGTTATGGCAGCCCATGGGGCTCTTATGATGTGCAACTAGTTTGCAGTGACCAAGTTTCCTTATGGTTTCATTTACATTGGTCACTACACTGCTGGTGATGTGACATTGGCAACTTAAAACAAATCTATCAGAAAAAACCCTAAGAATAAGATTAATGGATTTCTATGTTGAAAGCAGCAATAACAACCTAAATAAATAAATAAATAAAAATTAAAATGAAAAAAAAAACAGAAAAATATTGCAAGCAGTTTAATTATGAAGTAGCTGTGACAGTTTTAACTTCTGAGTCAGAAATAAAATTCACTTCTCTGCCTTTTAATTAATTGTATCAGGAGTGCCAATCAGATAAAGAGTTTTAAAGTTGCCACTGTATTTACCAACCTGAAGAGCTCTTCACTATTTTATTTAATACTTCACTGAATACTGAATTCTAAATTTATGCCTCATGTTTTGTAGATCATCACCATTTTGGATTATTCCCACCAGTGGAATGTATTTCAATATTTTCTGTGTAGAACTAGCTAACTCAGGACCCTTCCCATGGTCCCATTGATCTTTGTGAATGTCAGTGGATGTAGCAATCTCCCTCTGGTTCAGGAGGACAAAATGGACATGACGATGATGATGATTGTGCTGGTGATTCCTTGAATAATATAAAAGCAATTTTATATTGCTTTTAAAATTGTTGATTGGCCTTTAGGGTAGGAGCTGCTTAGGTCAGGTCTTGAAGATCATGGAACTAAAGTTAAAAAAGTAATTAAACTATGATTGATTTAGAAAGTTCATTATGGAGTCTTAAAGAACATGGTTCTTCTTACCTTTCTTCCATGAAGAAGTTCATGTGTACCATCTCATCACTCCTTCTTCCCTATTAGGGAAAAGCTGTAGGAAGACACCTCTAATGAGTGCAAAAATAGTTAACCGATCTGTGATTTCCGTTAAGCCATAATAAGGGACTTTTATGGTTTAAGGTATCAATAGATATGAAACTGAATTCACACGATGATTCAGGCACTCAAAACATTGGATAAATTAATGTAAAATACGTTTTAGAAAATAGTTGCGACAAGAAGACAGAAGTCTTTGAGGCTTTGTAGAAAGGAAGACTTAGGAGTGGGAAGATTGGGAGAGAATAGTGCCACCTGGGCCAAAGAGGATGTACCCAAGCCACAGGGTCCTGGTGTGACTGACTCACCCACAGTCTGCTCATCTTCCTATCAGATTCCTCATGGATGAATACTGTCAAAGAGATAGTAATTATAACCCAACAAATGTAAAGAGTAGTGGTTCTTGAAAGCATTAACAGCCATAAATATGATTTTCATACTCCTAATTTATAGTAGTCACAGTTGAAATTGGTTCACATTTCTTTTCGAAATTCCTGACATGAAGTCTGGGAATGTATGTATTTCATTCTAATCTAGAATTTGCACAGCCCTTACCTCTTTATGCAAAGAAACACAAAGGGATGAAAAGCTAATCCCAATTGTATGATTAATTTTTCCTACTTAATTTTGCAAAATTGATAGGTGTTAAATAAATGTACACAAATAATTGCATGTGTGTCTGGGTGTGTGTACGTATGTGTGTGTGATCTCCCAGCTCCATCTCAAGTTCTTAAAAATTTGAGATTAACCATAAAACCTGACTTTGGTGTCATTGAATTTATATTGGTAGTTGTTAGAATGGGAAATTGCTAAATTTTTTTTACAAAACCAAAACTCCTAAAATATGATGGTACATTACAAACAAGAAAAGAAAAATAAGAGAAAAAGAAAAGAAAAAGTTGAGCTCTCTTTTTCATTCTTTTTTACCATATCCTTAAGCAAACTATGCAAGTTCAGGTTATGTAGATCTTTAAAAGCTTAAAAAATAAAACATTAATACATGCTGGTATTCAGTTACCCTATTTGCTTATCAAAATTATCATTTTTATGATCATTATACCTTTAATTGTGAGCATTTATTGGATTTTTCTCAGTAGCATTTTCCGGGAGCCTGCTTTTCATTTCTGTGACTGCACACCCTCCTGTCAGTGTGACAAGGCAGGGCAGGAGCCGAGATGAAATGAATAGTCTTGCCAGAAACAACTTGAAACGGCATAGGCAAAAGCATGTGTGTGCTTTGTCCTTTTTCTCCCCACCAATAAGAGCTGCCTTAACTCTCCTTCACAGCCAGAGGCAATCCTATATCAGGGATTCAGGGAGCACTTTCATACTGAAAACCACGAGCTCTGATGTGAAGAGTCCAGCCAAAGAACGGCAGGCCCCTAGGTCAGGTTGGAAATTAGAATTGCATAGGAATTAGTTTCATCAAAAGGGAAAATCCAGAAGCCTGAGTGATTTCCTGCAAACACAAAGCAAATGGAGACACACCGGGTATTTTCCTCCTCTGTTCTCATCCATCACCATGTAGATGTCTGCCCACAATCATGCTTCCTTAAAACACTGCCTGGGTTCTAGGTGATGAAGAGGCAGAGAAAATATTTGCCTAATGCTTCCAATTAAAGAGGGAAGTGAATGGTGCTGAGGCTTCATGCCTGGCTGTGTAGGAGCAATGGGGCATGAAGAAAAGACAAACAGACATGGAGAAAAGGCTGGGGCCAGGTGGGTAGACAAGCCCTGGTGAGGCCTGGCTGACTCAGAGCTAGCTAGGCAAGTTGGTAACATTGAAAGGTTAATTGTGGAGAAGTTTCAGCAAAGCAGACAATCTGAAGGGCACAGGGCTAGCAAGACATTAGGGTCATCTTGCTTTGCTCAGAATTCACTATCCCTGGGAGAAGGTACTGAACTCAAGGCCAAAATAGATACAGCCCCACAGCTTCACGTGTAGCACCCCACCGGGACCCCACATCACCATAGCAACTGGGGCATCTTGACCTGCAACTTCAAACAGCCCAAAGCTATCCCTGAGGGAGTCATAGGCCATGATTCAAATAAAACACTCTCCACAGAATGGTATAGGATATTTGTGGGCATCATTCAATGTTGAGATATGTATTTCTTACTTTAGAAGTGATAACTCCTACTGAAAACTTAGCACTGTACCTAAAAATCAAGTTACTAAACAAAAGAAAAATCTTTACATTGTAGGAAATGACCCTGACCTGGTTTCTTATAGCATGTGGCCTCCACCTATGAGAAGTTTCCATTGCTCTGCACAATGCAATATTTCAAGAAAGAACTGAGTGTAAGACTCCATGGTTTTGTGAGGCATCTCTTTGTTAAATAGTAATTAACTTATGGCTATGCCACATTGTGTTTATCTATTCACTCGTGATGTACATATGAGTCGCTTCTACTTTTTTCTGGTATAAGTAATGTTTCTATGAACATTCAAATTTTAGAGTGGATGCATATTTCCATGGAGTGGAATTTCTGGGTTGCATGTCCACTCTAAGACTTAAATGACCACAGCAATATTATATTATATTTAGCAATAATATGAAAGGAACTACGTTTCCTTAGCTTTGAAAGTTATTCCCACAGAGGAACTTCATCACACTACTTTCTAGGCCTCCACACCATGCATTCTTTCTTATGAAATTTTCTCCCTTTACTTTTCCTTATTCAAAAAAATCCAGTGATATACATGATAACTCAGCTGTCGTGCAATACTTAGCACAGATGTGAGCTCAAACAGGAAGCTTCCTCTTTACCACAGGTGACTGGATTACTAATGGTATTGCCCCTTCTGCTTCTGGAAAGATAGTACATATCCTTGCCCTACTGCTCCAGCTACATATGTTTCTAAAACAGTATGATATATAGCAAACAAACATAAGAATGAAAAAAATGGAGAAGAGAAGGAGGACCAGTTAGGAAACTGAGGATCTGAGGAATGGGAAAAAAAAGAGATAATCTGGGGCATAGAGGAAGGATCTGCACAGATGGGTCAAAATGAGTGGCTGCTGCTTAACTATAAAGAGTAACAATGAGGAGGGGCATGGTGGCAAGGAGATGGGTCTCTTTCTTAAATGTGCTGGTGGTGACAGGACTCTTGACATGTCACGAAGTGTCACAGAACTCCACAGACACATTATTTTCCTGGTTTTGATATTCTCATATAATTATATAAGTTGTAACTGTTGGGGGAAAGTAGAAGATGAGTACATGTTACGTCTCTGTACTTTCTTTACTGTTTCCTGTAAAGCCAGCGATTTTAAAATAACACCAAATTGCTGAATAGGAGTTTAATTTGTGCCACAGAGCTGACCTAAAAGAACCATGGCCAATAACAGGAGCTGGTAAAACACCACAGTGGGTTCTGTAACCAGCTACCTTAGTCACTAAGTCAGCATTATATGAGGCACTCTTGAATTTCTGCAGCATGTGATGGAGATTGGCCCATTTTCCTTCACGATCATGCTTGGCAGTTGGATTCTTTTGAGGTGGTCATTATTTCCCACAAAGAGTTCAATAGGACAACCTTGGTGGAATTGCTTTTTTCCTAGTGTGCATTACCTGTTGAATTATTTGTCAACAGTGCTTACGTTATGATGATATTTAGAGCACATACTGAGATGTCACCACATTCCATGCAATGATTAATAAGTGCATGTATCATCTCATACAAAGTGTTCCTGCGACTTTACAAACTATAATTACTTCCACAGCCTAATACTTAGGGAAATGTAAATATTTGGAAGAGAATGGACTGAGACTTATAGTTGACTGAACAATGAATCACATACAGACAGATTTATTCTTCACTGAAATTATTATTTTTTGAGCATTTTGCCCTTGAGTTTCTTTGTATGATACCAGATGGCATTAAATAGGAAAGAAAGGTGCCTTCCTTGCCTGCTCAAGTGACATTTTGAGATTCCATATCTTATCCTATACACAGCGAGTGTATGAAAAAGGCACAATGGCGGTTTTATTGAATTACACACAGTTACGGAGATGAATGGAACCACACCTACCTCAAAACCAAGATGCAGCAGAGATGGGGAAGGATGAAGGCTGAGTAGTTTAACCCTCAGGGGCTCTTTCTGGTATTTTCTGAGTGCCCAGTGGGGCTCTCCATGGAGGACCTGTGAGTTGACGTCAGTGCCCAGTGGAGGAAATACCTGCAACAGGGTGCACACCCCTAGCTTCTGAGGTGCCTGAGGATTTCTCCCTGTCCCACCAGCCTGCTCTGGGAAGATGTCAGCAATTTACAAACCTGACTATAACAGGTGGGACTGAGACTCCTTGTAGCTCTTTATTTCTTTGGACAGATGCTTAGAAGTTGCATTTCCTAGATTTTGATATGTTGTATTTTTACTTTCATTCCATTTAGAATATTTTCTGGTTTCTCTTTTAGTTTTTTCTTTGATTCATGGATCATTTAGTCTGGTAGTTAAGTTTCTTAATGTTTCTCAAATTTCCAAAGATCTTTATTGATTTCTAATTTAAATGTTGCATATCACAGACAATATTATTTTCATTAACTAAATCATTTTAAATTTATTGAGCATATTTATGATTCAGAATATGGTCTAGTTCGTTGAAACTTCCAAGTGAATTTGAAAATACTATTTATTTTATTGTTGAATGGAATATTTCTTAAATATCAAAGAATCATACTGGTTGATAGTGATGTCTCTATGCTCTTTTCTGCCTTCCTGTTCTGCCAATCATTGAGAGAAAGATACTACAGTCTCTTACTATAATTGTGGATTTGTCTGTTTCTTTCAGTTTCATCAGGTTTGCTGCATGTATTTTGAAGCTCTGTTGTTACATGTATAGGATTATTAGAACTTTTTGACAAATGAGCATCTTTTTATTATGAAATGTTCTTCTTTATCCTTTGCAATAACTTTTCTCTGGAATCTACTTTTTCTAATACATCAATCCATATATGTATATTTTTTGATTAGTGTTAGCATGATGATATCTTTTTTCCATTTGTATACATTTCACCTATTTGAGTTTTTATTTTTAAAGTATAGTTCTTGTAGGCAGCACATAGTTGGATCTAATCTGACACCATTGACATTTAATTAACAGTGTTTATACCATTTATATTTAATATGATTGTATGGTTAATTTTTAAGTTTACCATCTTCTCTTCGATTTTTATTTGCTTCATCTCTTATTTGTTAATTTTCAGGTTATCAGAGGGTATAAATGCATTTTGTAAGATAATAAATTCTGCAAGTTTTTCCATACACCCTGAGATATGAGCTATAGGTAAGTGTAATTCTTCCTAATGAACATATTTTTGGGAGGTTGAATGTTCTTCCTACATCAGTCTTCCAAGGTTGAAGAAAAAGTAGCTAAAAGAAGACCAGAGTGAAAAGATAGATTCTCTGGTAGGATAAGTGTATATTTTACTTGGTTAAAAAGACTGTAATTCTTGAAATTCTGCACATGCCTGGTTAGAGCTTCATTTAAAAAAATATAATGAAATCAGGCCTCAAGGAAATTTTTAAATTACCTCAACAAAAAGGCAGACTTACTGACAAAAAAACTTTGGAGTTCAAAGCCCATAAATTTCAGAAGTGGGATAAGGAAGTTCACTTAAAATCCACCCTACTCCTTCCCTAGAAATACTTAAAAACCACACTGGAATGTAGGAGTGGTGATGGACCCACTCTCATCTCTCATCTTCTGTTTCCTGTTTACCCACAGGCAACACCTGAAATCTGTAATGATTCTGCAATGTATTAAGAGTCAATTACATGAGGAAAAAAGCAAACATATTTGGATAAAATCTCATTTGAAACAATTAATTCTCTTATAGGAAATTATCTCTTTGTGATAAGATCAATTTAATTATTTATTTGATGGATTGCTAGAATCCCCTACTGGTAGTTAGCTTTGTATGTTTACTTTGTTTATTTATAGTTTGTGTTCCTGGGTAGCTTTTAGTCCTAGTACTCATAACAGGTTGAGGAATGCATAGGATGATGATGATGATGGTGTTGACAGTGATGGTGGTGGTGATGATGATGGTGATGGTGCTGGTAATGATGGTGGTGTTGGAGATAATGATGGTGATGATGAGGTACTTCTGCATAACTTCCCTTATTAATAAAGTCACTACATTCTTACAGTGCCACCTCTTATATATACTGTAGGCATGGGGATTTTTATTTTATTTTATTTTAACTAGAAGCAATTATGGTTTCTGCTGAGGGATTTCTACTCAACTTGTTCATTCACACTTTCAGATAGTAAAATGTGATTGTCTATCCAGACAGAAAACTTACAAAATTCATCCAGGTTATTTATAAACAAAAAGCACTAAGTGATTGATAAGTCATGTGAATATGTTCCTGGATGAGATTAAAAAAATGAAAGAGGAGCTGATTTTTAAAATAATCTATTTACATGTATGTAAATTAATTGTTTTATTATTTTCTCATTAGTAAAATGGATGCAATAAAGCTGAATCACTGGATGCTTTTAGAAATAAAAAATCATAATGTGGATGGAAATACCTGGTAGCATTCTCAGCACACAATGCATGCCTCACTGTTTTTCATTTCTCTTCTTTCCATTTCCATTGCAAAATAAGTGGCAAAACTTCAAACATTTCCTCAGAGCTCTGAGGTGCAACAATGGAGAAAATCTTGGATGAAACAAGTGCCAATTCATGTGCTCATTTAGAAACAAAATGGTAGTGAATCTCAGCATTCCTGATGTGGTCCCCAAGTCAGTCTTCACAAAATAACTGCCCTTTAAAAAGCAGCCTCTGCTGTTTATCACATGATAGCAATCAGGAGGGAAATCTTTAGTTTCTGGACTTTGCTTAATCTCATTCAGGTAGTGAAATGCACCTGTCAGAACATACCTAATGAATGGGTGGGGTGACGTTCTGATCATCACAGGTTCTAAGGATTGAGTACAGGCTGAGCTGTCTGCCTATAGTTCCATTGAGTGTCTGTGACACCTCAATTAGCTCAGATGCATTGTCCTGCCAGAATGAAGGGGAGAGAGGAGGGTGAAGAGGAGGAGTGGAGCCAGTGATGAGCTTAGGGGGTGAGCTGGGGGCACATGCCCAGTGCCTTCTAGGTGTCTTTAGCTTTAGTGACCATCAAATAGACTATGCAAAGATGCTCCCAGGTTAAGTGGAATTGTTTGGTGTGTAATCTTGACTCTACCATTCACACAAACACTTTCATTAGTTTTAATTTAAAGAAAACAAAAATTGAATATGACATCACATTTGTATAAAAATTTTCAATCCAAAGTGCTTTAGCATCAATGACCCCGTGGTTCTCCTTGCAATCCTATGAGAGTGGTTAGTGTTGTCCTTTTAATGTTTTATTATTTGTGTGTGTGGTGAGGGGGAAGAATGTGCATGCCAGGCCAGTTCTCTACCACAGAGCCGCACTCCAGGCTCTACAGTTTTAAACAATAACAACTACAATGCCAAAAAAATAATTGATTAAAAAACAAAGGACAACTAATTAACTAAACAACAAAGGACAACTTTGTTCCAGAGACAGATAATGGGGCAATTGCCACACACCCTTTGGTAGAGTCAGCCAACTTTTTTTTTCCCATGACTCCAGTGTGGCCTTCATCACCAACCACCAAAGCTGCCTTTAATGAAAGCAACTAGATCAGCAAGGTGGGTCAGTGATTTTCTATTTCCCACCAGGACTATTCAGTGTGTAATTAAGTCACCTGCAAAGCAACACATCCTTGAAGCCCAGCTGGGATTGCAGGTTTCCTGAGGCTGCCACACCTGGTGCAATTCTTCTAATTCCAGGGTTCCTTATTTTATCCGTAGTGGCTGAACAGGATGGCTGATTTGCATATGAATACTGCCTCTTGGCACAGGTACAATGGAGTAACTGGAATGTATTGCTGTCTGTGAGCAGGAGTGCCCTTATTAAAACAATCTAGCAAACTGTGAGTGACAGAGGACAGGGATGACCAGGGTTTCTCTTTCTTCTAATGATAACTCATGATCCCAGGGCAGCACACCATGAACAGGCTGATTCATTTTCCCTTTCTCCTTCTCCACATGTGTTTCTGTGTTGATTATTTTTTTGGACCTGGGATGAGAAGGAATGAAAATACAGAATTTTTTTTTAACAAGGATATACAATTAAAGAACATGGACTATATCATCAATGCTAGCTAATGACAAGGGGGAAAAAATCCAAAATACTTAATAGTTCCTCTGAGGTCTCAACTGAAATGTATAAAATTCCCAATGTACAATAATATTGGGGAGAGGGATTGGTTAATAGCATCTCTTTTGCCTTTTTCCAACTATTCTTTGAAACAATTGTTAAAAAAAAAAAACAGGAAAAGAAATGCAGTTTCAGTAAGTTTGTACCTTTGAGACTCTTTGTTGCTAGTTAGGTGAACTGTGGAAGAATTTCACAGTTATTAAACTTTACGTGGACTTGGGAGAGAGTGGTACGTTAGCTTCACATCATAGTGAACAAAATACCTAACAATGAATTCATTGGATGACTATTAATCCATTGGGTTGACCGCCTACCTCCTCCAGCCACTCTCTAACTGCCTACAGTTACCACGCAGCTAATCCACATCAGAGGATCAATGCACTGATTAGGTTAAGGCTCTCCTTCCAATCGTTTCACCTCTGAAAGTTATGGCATTGTCTCACACCTGAGCTTTGGAGGGACACCTCCTATCTAATCCATCATGGGGACGATGTTTCAATACAGGATCTTTCTGGTGTTGTTCCACATCCAAACCCCAATCTCAGGGATCTGGTAGATCTCAACAGGAAAGTGCCAGCAGATAAACCCTCACTCTTATCGTGCATCCACTGTAGGATCCTGGTCCTTGTCTGACCAGGAGGATGGAGTGTCACACTGCCCTCACTTCCGGAGTACCCAACTCCACTCCAAACCTACATTACATACTTTATGCATCCACATAGGACCTCCATGTCCCATCAGCACCTTCAAAATAATATGCTATTAAGAGTTTGTTACCCAGCATCTCAGGAGGCTGAGGCAGGAGGATCACAAGTTCAACTTAGGGAGACTCAGCAACTTAGGGAGGCCTTGTCTCAAAATAAAAAAGGGTACTGGTAGAGTGCTCCTGAGTTCCATCCCCGGTACCCATCTCCAATCTCCCCCAATAAAAGAGTCTGGGATGTTGTCTAGAAGACAGTGACTTACTGGTGGCCAACTCTGCACTTTGGGCCACTGAAGTCTCCCCTACTTTTCTGACACTTACAGGTAGGAGGTCGGCACAGTAGGTCTCCTTCTGCACATGGGGATCATCCTCCATTCACACAGCATGCTCTTTTACATGAGGGAAGATTGAATCTTGGATGATCTGCAGCACAATTTGCATTTGTCCCTGCCAGAGACAGTGCAAGGGTTTGGGGGACACCTTATGTGCACCTCAGTGGAAACTGCTCCCATGGTTTCTTCCCCACTCCTGATCCTCCCAGCATACTTCACTTTTCAGGCAGTCAGAAAGCACAACCTACCCGTTTCCATTCTTGCACAACATCTCTTATTTAGTGAACCATTGAGAGCTTTGGGTCAGGTACAGAGTTCACTTTACAGGAATTTTGTCATTTAATTCCAAAGGTAGCCTTAGGAGATAATCAGCTTACCTGGATTTTATTTAGAAAAGGTTCTCACTGAGTTGTTTAAGGCCTCACTTTCGCTGAGGCTTGCTTTGATTCTCCTGCCTCAGCCTCCAGAGCTGCTGGGATTACAGGTGTGTGCCACCATGCCTGGCTACCTCCCAGGATCTTCAAGTTAAAGTACATAGCAATAAAAAGCAAAGCAACGCCCCCCCCATATCTATCTATCTATCCATCCATCCATCTACCATCTATCTATCTGCATCTGTAAGCATATGCATAAATATATGTGTGTGCATATATATATATATATATATATATATACATATATACACATATATATCTTCAGAGTCTGGATCAAAAAGGTTTGTGCTTATGGTACATTCAAGGGGAAAATATTTTGAACAAAGATTGATTACCAAAAAAAAAAAAATAGAAAAGAAATCTTAGAATCTGAATTCTAAAGAATCTGTAAAATTTGAGCTCTTAAGCACATAGTATTTAAGTTGTGCTTATCAATCCAGAGAGGTGCCTATAAATACATTTCTCTGCACTCCTACATCCCATCATATAATGGTGTAATATCATCCCCTCATTCATTTCTTTTCCCAGTTATGTTACAATAACAAGCTTTTTTGAACCTTCACATTATGCTGGACATGGTATTGAATACTTTACAAATTAGGGTATAATTATAAAAATAATCCCTAATAAAAAGACACATTCCCCGAGTTAGAAAATAGCAGTGTCCAGAATGCTGATTATTAAAGAAATAGTAGTTCCGAAATATCTCCCATTTTATTTATTTGACCAGAAAAATGACAAACATCAGTAAGACCTCACCAGCCATTGCTATTCTTGGTCCCAAAAGTGTGACCTTTGTCAAAACAAAAAGATCAGAATCTTGACTCTGTGCCCGGCAGACTCTGTGCTCCTCGACTCATGATACTTGGCAGACTTCTCAGTGTGTAATGAGAACACAGGCACTCCTTGGGGCTCTCCCCGTCTCCCTGTGCTACAGCCAGAGAGCCCACAGCCCTTCCAGGGACTCCCTCCTCCACTCCCTACTCTGGACCTGTTCATTCATTTTTAATTTTCAGGTTTTACCATTGTCTCTCCACCACACACCCTCAGTCCCTGGTGACCCTGTTCTATTCTCTACCTCTAAGATCCACTTCTTTAAATTCCATGTATAAATGAGATCTGTTCACAAGTACTCTGTAGTTTGAAATCCCTTTTATTTTTTGTGACACTCAAGATCTAACATGGGGCCTCTTGAATGCAAAACAGGTGCTTTACCCCAGAGCCCAGCCACCAGCCACCAGCCCCTTGAACTGGTGTCTGCTTCGACTGTAGGCAGTCTGAGCGCAAGGACTGTGTTTTGACTATTTTCATTTACTTAATGCCCAATACTGTGCCTTACTGTAGGAATTTAGTCTCTTGTGTTTGACAGAGAACAGAACTGGTCCCCCAGGCATGACGGGAATTATGAACTGGCCGCCCACATGACATCAGACACTTCCTCCACTCACTGGGACCCCCTGAATGGCAGGAGTCATCTAGCAAAATGTGAAGACAATGTAGGGTTCATCTGCTTTCAGTTTCTTTTTTCTAACATGAATCTATGATTTTCTCAAGTTTATGTAGACTTCTAAGCTGACTGTTTGCTACTCCAGGAACAGGTATGCTAAGTTATTTCCTCCTCCTCCTTACCATTCTCCTTCTTTTTTTCTGCCTCAAAAAAAGGAGCTGGTGGATGGACCCCACTTGTGTCAAATAAATACCAATGGCTGCAGATTGACCTTGGAGAGAGAATGGGGGTCACGGCTGTGGCCACCCAGGGCGGATACAGGAGCTCCAACTGGGTGACCAGCTACCTCCTGATGTTCAGTGACAGTGCGAGGAACTGCAAGCAATATCGACGAGAAGAGAGCATCTGGGTATGTTTTCCAATAATAAGAATCACTACTCGTTGCTGCAAACCCATAAAGAGAAACAGTTTTCATGTACACTTTTTATTTTGTTTTCATTTGACACATAACAATTACACATATTTAGGAAGTATAGTCTGTTAGATACATCTATACACTGAATAGTAACTAAATCAGGGTATTAGTTTGGGCAAGGATATTTTGGAGAAAACTCCAAAATCACAACCAACAAAACTACAAGTAGAAAAATCAGATTATAACTAAGAAGCTTCCATACAACACAGGAAGCAGTGAACAATGAAGAGATAACCTAAAGAATGGGGAAAGATATTTGCAAAAGATACTTCTATTGAGAAAAAGGATTTTAAGGATTACTTTGAAAAAAAAATTATGTGAAAGCAGGTTGCCCATGTCAAAGAAAATATTGAAAGAGCCTCTTGTTACTATACCTTAAGTAGTGTGGAAGATTAAGAATAATACAAATCCTATGTAATTTTCCTCGTTTTGTTGAATAATATATTTTAGCATTGCCTCTGCATGATTTTACATTAGTATATTGAATTTATTCTTTCATTTTCTCTGATTTAATCTCATGCTTCTGAAAGATACTGAAGTTTTAAAATTTAATAAATGAGCAGTTTCTCTATGTAGGACAAGTTCAAGAACACAGGCTTTGAACTTGAAAAATCGTGTTTTCTTTATTATGTAGATACATTGAGAAATTCCAGGCTGTAGATCTCAGTGAGATCCTCCAGAAGACTTTGAATTTCCTCACGGTGGTGGCATTTCTATTGGTGATTATGTCTCAAAGCCTTTTTTTGAGGAATAATTTTTGTTTTAATTTTGTGAATATTTAACTTATTGTTAAATTTAACTAATTGAAATATATTTCAAAAATAATTTGGTACCTAAGGTTTGGAAGTAACTCAGATATGTTTGAAATCTTGCTCTGCATTGATGAAGGCTATTTAAAAGGTTGGGCATGATTTCCCTATAAAAGAGATATTCTAAAACCAACACCTTCTGTCTCCCCTCCCTTCTTTCCCTGTTTCCTTTTTTTTTCTTACTCTAAAAGGTTATATGCTTAGGGAGAAATAATGTGAAGAATAAGGTCTGTATTAATCCAAAATAGTGTAAGTAGCACCAAATGCCAGTCCCCACCATCCCATCCCTGAAGGCACATCACAGCATGAGCATCCTCTGAACTCACAGTGTTTGAGGGCAGGGCTTTGTCATGGCTCGCCCTTCCTCCTCCATCCCTCTGACCTGTGTGGGCGGAGCTGAGCTTCACTGGAGTGACTGGTTTCCTTTCCTGAAGGCACATCACAGCATGAGCATCCTCTGAACTCACAGTGTCTTTCTGCATCTCTGGTTTGGGTTGACTTGTGCTTCTCCAAAACACATGCTGGAATCCTAACCTACAGTGTGTTGAAAGGTGACTTTATTTGGAAATTGGTTATTTACAACCACATTAAAATGAGGTCAGTAGGGTTGGTCTTAATCCAATGACTCCTCCTAAATGAAGACATTTGAACACAAAGATGGACATTCATGGAGCGAGAGAACCCTCCATGAAGAGGAAGTAAGACGTCTACAAGCCAAGGAACACTGAGGTCTCCAGAAGCTAGGAGGTGGGCAGGCATGGAACAGGTCTTTCCCAAGTGCTTGTAGAGGTAGTTGCCCTGTGGTCAGCTCCGTCTTTTGGCCTCTAGGAGCTTAGTTACTTTGTGTGAGGTACTTTGTTCTAATGGCTCTAGGAAATAAGTGCATTCTATGGAGTTTAACTCTTCCATGTAGAGACCAGAACATCAGCAGATTTTTTCTGAATTAATGAGTGGGATTCATCCTCTCCCAGGACACCTTTCTTGAGCAACCACACTGACAGTAGTCTCTCCCAGCCCTGCTCTTGTCTAGGACATGGTTGCACTAAAACTAGGACTCGTGGTACTGTGAGGATCTGGTTCCTCCTGCCATTTTGATCCAAGAAGTGTTTGAGGGCAGGGCTTTGTCATGGCTCGCCCTTCCTCCTCCATCCCTCTGACCTGCAAATTGTCACCATTTAATAAATTCAGTGCCTACTCTGATTGCACAGAATTGTAGGGTGAACCAAAGTTAATGCTAAAGATATGGAACCCACAGACCAGCCTAGAGATGATTATTGGGTGTTCACCTACGAGACACAGACCCCAGGGATTGCAGAATGGAGCTTAGACAGGCCTTGAAGAGAGTGTTTGGAGTGCTGCGGAGTGATGAAGGTAGGTGTCCTAGAAAGCAGAATAACATGAGCTCCGAGATGCAAGAGGACTGGCCATACAGAGATGGAGAGACTGAGGAGTTTCATGAAAGTTGTAAAATAGCCAAGAGTGAGGGTCTCACATTTGAATTATGAAATGCCTTTGCAGATAGCTGAGTTTCTCCACCTACCTCAGCATCCAAGGGACCTTTTCTTTGTTCAGTCATCCATTCTTGCTTTTAATAAATAAGAGATTGGTAGACTTTAATAATATCTTCTAGGAAAATATAAGCTGAATCACGATTATATTCTTGATGAGTGTGGCCTCTCTGGTGTGTTCTGTTCGGTTACTTTTTCAGAAGTAAAATTCACTGATTGTCTTAGGTTTATCATTTTCTTAAAAGGATGAGTAGATACTGTCTGTTATATAGTCTTGTCATTACTGCTGTAATAATAAATTGCATATCTTATATGAGCTTTCACCCTTTATCTAGGCAATAATTCTAGATTTCATGAATGGAGTTAAAATAAGTTAGCTTAAAGAGATTTGGTTTTTATGTATAAAATTATTTACACTATGGATTAAAGAAAACTGCATGTTTTTGTAAACCTACTATCATTTTTTTCCAGCACAGATTCAGACTGGGTGCAGTGCTTGCCTTAGATTTATTGCATTAACCTTCCTCTCGCAGGAAAACAGAATGTGTCTCCAGATCTCTTCTAAAAAGCCTATTTATTTTATTTTTATGTTAAGGACACATTAAAAATTTATTCTCCAACCTCGTATATTTCTTGGATGCTCTCCTTATCCTGTTTTTTAATGGCTTTTTAATTTGGGGGGTCTGGGTCTATTTATTAGCTACACTAATGTTTTCTATTATTAAAGATCCACACTTGCTTTACTGCAGTGCCTAATTCTAGAAGCAGAGCGATTAAAATGATAAAACCCAAACTCATGTAGCAACAAAATCTGAATGTTCCAACTTTGGGGGCTGTTTATGTTCTTTATTTATCCTGCTTAATGGGAATATCCATGTATTTTATTGCAGAGATAGCCATGTGTAAGATTTCTGCCTAGTCACTGATGCTTGGTGTATGCCGTATAGGACCTTCCTAAAATCTGAAAGAAGAACAGTCTGAATCTGAAACAAATCAGGTATCAAGGTGTCATGCATTGGATCTGGAATGTCCCCCAAAGGCTTTGGCTCTTGGAAAGTGATTGGATCAGGAGGATTCTGGCCCCATGAATGGATTAATCCATTGTTGGGTTCATAGCTGAATGAACTATTGAAGGTGGTGATTATTGTAGGAGGTGGGATCTGGATGGAGGGAGTGAGTCCTTGAGGATGTGCTCTTGGGGATTACATGCATCTACAGCCCCTTCCTCCATCTCTTTCTGCTCATCAGAGGCCCAGAATCAGTGGACCCAAGTGATCATGGGCTGAAACCTCAGAAGCTGTGAGCTAAAATAAATCTTTCTTTCCTTAAGTTATTTTTTCTCAGGTATTTTGTTACAGCCACAAGCCATCATCCCTAGTGTCAATTTTCCACTTATTTCTGTGAGACTTAAGAACCAAACCTGTAAAGAAATAGATCAGTCTTTAATTCCTTATGAAATTTTCTACAGGCTGGGAATGGCTATGGTCAGATCCTTATCCAATCCTTCCACTTGGCTTCAAGCTTTCCCTGTAAGCATCAAACTCCTTTTCTGTTTGGGTGTCAAAAAAATTAGAAAATGAGCATGCTTAAACACAAATTATTGCCTTCCATACTCTCCCCACCACCAAAACTATCTCCTCTGGGCATCCACCTGTCATTAAATATTGCCATATTTACCAGCTGCTTGAGCCAAGATCCTTGGAGTCACCAGTGAACTCTATTCCTGCACACCCCACATTGGCTCCATCAGTGTATCCTGTCAACCCCAAATCCTTTGAGAATGTGTGGGGTCTTTCAGCTTCCATCACTTTCACCATTACCACTATGGCTTGCCTCCCAGTCCTCCCCTGGACTATTGCATATGGCTTCTAATTACAAAATTCGTGGAATTTTATTTTCTTCAATTCTTGCTGCAAATGACCATGGATTTTGTGTACCGTACAATTGTAGTTGTTTTCAAGAAAGAACTTTTGTAGATTAAAGGAAGCAAAATTGACTGTATTCACTGCTTCTCTCTGGCTTCATAACATTTTGTGCTACACTGTGCTTCTGGATGATGCTCTTTAAAGGTGTCAAGTGAGGTCCGTCTTTTGTAGTATCTGTTCAGTCCCTTTGAAATCTTTCCCTAGGTAACTTAGCATATATAACTTCCTTGATTCATTTCTCAGATAAATATTCTCTTCTGCATAAAATTCTTTTATTCAAGGCCCGAACACACATACACACAACCCTTCCACGTCATCCATCCTTCATCCCCGTCTCTTCCTTTGCTGTGTGTTTCCTTGTGGGATTCACTATTTCTTGGTACTGTATATGGAGTTTTGTTTGTGTTCTGGATCTCTCGCTCCATTAAAATGTTTTATGCCAAGAAAAAAGTATCCCCTGGATAATATTGTGTGAGTTTGTTTTGTAACTTTTTAACTTTCTGGTAAAGAGGATGAGTTTTGCTTTAATTATATCATCGGTTATCTTTATCTTCTCCCAAGTTTTATCTTTATCTTCTCCCAAGTTTTGTTTCAAAGAATTACCTTTCATCTGTATTGAAATCCAGTACTGGTCATCTTATCACCATTTTACTTTGGAATACAAGTAATATCCACAGATATTAAGTCCTTCAGTAATAATAATTAATATTATATGAAAATACAGTAATTTGCCTCATAATGAAATTTTAGACAAAAACAGCCGTATGTGATTATGGAACCATTGGACTGTATGACTTAGGGACACTGCAGCCATCTTAGTTTGTGTTAAGTACACTCTAACAATCACTATATGACAGAGTCACTTAATATCACATTTTTTCAGAAGGTGCCCTTTGTTAGCAACTGGAGACAGGGTGTCTAGGTGTAAGACATGACTGTTAAGTTATGTTAGTCATGTTAGGATTTTTTAAAAGTAGTTTTAGTAAAAGAAGTGTTTTCCCCCCTCATTTGTATTCCAAATAATATCCTCTTTAGTAAATATCTCTCTTTTCAAAGAATTTTGTATCTGTGTTAGTCAGTTTTTTGATGCTGTGACCCAAATAACCAACAAGATCAACTTAGAGGAGAAAAGTTGGGCTCATGCCTTCAGAGATTCAGTCCACGGTTGGCCAACTCCATTGCTCTGGCCCACGGTGGAGCAGAACATCATGGCAGAGGGCCACTGTTCTACTCATGGTGGCCAGAAAGGAGGGGGGAGGGAGAAGGGGCCACAGGGAAGCTGCACTCTTCCTGGGCACGTCCCCCATTGACCCACTTTCTCCAGCCATGTCTCACTTGTCTATAGTTACCATCTAGTTAGTCCATTCACAATAAGTTGGACTGATTAGGTGACAGCTTTCACAACCTAGTCATTTTACCTCTGCACATTCCTATGTCAACACAGGAGCTTTGAGGAGATACCTCTAATCCAAACCATTCCAGGATTCAAAATGTATGTCCATCCAAACTGGGAAATCTAAATATACCTGCTCATGTGTGTGATCCTGAAGTACACTGGTGGACCTCCCTGGAAGCATAAGTTGTCTGAATTTTCTCCTTGATGGTCTGGCCTGATTGGAGCACAGGTGAGGGTATCTAATCCAAGAGCATGAAGATGGGGATCAGAGAAGAGCTGATCATGTTGGAGTGAGCAGGGACCCGATGGAAGAGGCTGCACTAAGCACCAGGCAGACAGAAAAGCTCTTAGTGGCTTCTTTGTCCTTCTACAATAATGCAAATGAGTGCATCTTCTGAGCCAGGCAATAGTTAGGTGACCCTGGGAGAAGAGGAGCTGGTGGGGTGGCTGGGTAGCCAGCAAGCCCTGTGCCCCTGACAGGCATGGACACAGTGAGTCAGAGGGAGAGCAGGTCTGCAGACAGAGCCAGCCCCTGTCTTGTTATACAGGTGCAGTGCCTGAGCTCTGTTTCCTCCAGGCTCAGGGGTGATCATTTGATCTCCTGTCTTCATTGATGTTTATTCTGCTTCTGGCTGTAGTAACTGCAGCCTGTTCCTTCTATATCTCCACATCTTCACATCACCTTCCCTTCATCTAACGCCAAGTTGGGCATATTGTCTGTATAAAGCTGACCGCATTATCAACAGATCCATGTATATTGTGTACATACAAAGAATACTCAAGATTAGGCAATATTTTTTTCCCTTGAAGGAAAGGGCTTTTCCTAAATAGGAAGCAAGAGGGAAAAACAAATATTTTGTCCATGATTGAAACTAATGCCATCTGCTATTTATGAAGAACACTCTGGGCATCAAGCTATATGCCGTCTGGGCTTGCCAGTACCTCCATGCCTGATCTTTGCACCATTGCATCCAAAGTCCTGATTTCCAAGAAGGTGAAGAAACAGTCTTTTTGCATTTTTCCTGATGAAGCATTCTGCAAAAATTTTAGTCCTGAACATATATAATCTACCTCAGAGAAAAACTCAAAGAGAAAGAACGTCAGTAATGACAAAATCTTTCCTGTGAGTGGTGACCATTGAATGGGAAGTGTTTCTTAAGCTGCATTTAAGGTCAAGCAGCCCAAGCTTTAAAAATTCCTTTGAGGTAGGTTTGTGCAAGCCAGGAGTGCCACATCAAGTGACACCTCTACAATGTGACCTTTCCAACGCTTCGGAAACTGAAGGGCGTCACAGGGTGTTGCCTACTTCGTGAGTTGTTAAAAGGCATGCTCTGAGTTTCAGTTGCAGGATTTAAAGAGTTCCAAGGATGGATGGTGGTAATGGATGCATAATCTGAATGTACTTAATGCCACTGAACTGTAGGCTTGAAAACGATTGAAATGTTAAGCTCCGCGTGACATCTATCTTACCACAATGAAAGCATTTTTTAGAAAGTATGCAACAAGTTACTTCAGTAGTCAGTGGGCTCTATTAATAATGTATGATCTACACAGCACTACTCATTTTTTTCTGTTTTTAAGCTAAAACCTTTAAAAAGCTCCTTGGGTTAATATTTTTCATTTAATATTATTCATCTGAGTTCAGTTAGTGTGAGGGGGAGCCCTCTGCATCCCGATAGCACCAGGAGCACAGAGGTAGTCCCTGCAGGGAAGGATGTGGGTCAGGGCCACATAAGCTCCACGGGTAGACCTGTAACCTTGAGACACAGCACAAGCAACTTGAATTTACACTTGTGTTCTCTTGAATGAATAAATTGCCCAGGAATTTTGTGGAAAATCAAAATGGCAACTGTGGATGAGTGTCATGAGATAATCAAAATTGGCGGTGGAATGCCATCATTGACCCCCAACCCCTTGAAGGACAAGCTCTTGCAGCTCCTTCCTTATTCCATGCCCTAAACTTTTGAAAGCACTTAGGATGATATTAAGAATGACAGGGCTACTCCAGAATCTCACTGGTTAATTTCACAGTGAGAGATTCTGTTTTGTCAGGGATTCTGTCCTTTGGTCACATTTAGAATCCATATAACAGCTCAGTCCCATTTTGTCTTGGTAATAGTGAAAATCTCCCCGTTGTGGCTTGGATACAAGGTGGTCACTCACATCCTCTGGGTTGAAGCAGGAATATTCAGAGGTGAGATGATCAGATCTTGAGAGCTGTGACCTAATCAGTAGATGGGTCCACTTGATGGATTAATAAATTGAAAGGACTGGAGGGTAACTGTGGGAAGGGTGAACATCTTGCCATGATGTTCTGCTCACCTCGGGCTCAGAGCAGTGGAAGCAGTTGGCTGACCATGGCCTAAACCTCGGTAACCATGAGCCCAGATAAGCTTTTCCTGCTCTCAGTTGTTCTTGTCGGGTGTTTTTGTCCCAGCAGTGAAAACCTAACTAACATGTTCCTTTGTGGGTTCTTTAAGAAAAGCTTCACCATGGCCCTGAAGGAGACTCTCTCAATGGAAGCCTGGTTTACCAGCACAATCCTTTGATTTCCCTCTAGGTTCCCAATTGTGAGTCATTTAACTTTCTGAAAACAACTACCCTACATCTACAGACTTCCTGAGAGGTCACAACCTTCATTTTTCATTCAGTGACATTGACAAATCAGAGCTATTTGCTTACCTAAGCAGTTTTCTTTCAAAAGAAGTATAGTATATACTCTGCTTCTATCCAAGATATTGACAAGTAGGGCTTTTTTCCTGCACAGAAACTTTGGCTACCATGATAAAATTTATCTTAGGGAGAATAGCCCTCTATATAGTTAGTGAAAGTTCTAATTAATAATACCTGTCAGGGAAATGCAAATTAAAATTACATGAGATATCATCTTGCATCTTTTAGAGTGGTTCTTATAAAAAAAAAAAGCCAGGCATGGTGGTACACACCTATAATCCCAGCAGCTAGGGAGGCTGCAGCAGGAGAATTGAAAGTTCAAAACCAGCCTTAGCAACAGTGAGGCACTAAGCAACTTAGTGAGACCCTGTCTCCAAATAAATAGAGCTGGGGATGTGGCTCAGTGGTTGAGTGCTCCTGAGTTCAATCTCCGGTAATAAGAAAAAGAAAGATACCAAGTGGTGAGGGTGTGGAGAAAAGGAAACTCTTGGTAGAAATCTCTATTAGTGCACCTATTATAGAAAACAGTATGGAGATTCCTCAAAACATTAAAATAGAACTTGTAAATGATCCAGCAACCCCACTACTAGGCAAACATTTAAAGGAAATGAGGCAGCAAGTCTAAGAGACACTTGCAGTCCAGGTCTGTAGCAGCACTATTCATAGAAGCCAACAGAGCCCCTCTAAGTGGTCATGGGTGGATGAATGGAGAAAGGAAATGTGGTATATATACATGGCAGAATACTCTGGGCCTTTCAAAAGGAAGTTCATCCTTCATGACAGCATGGAGAAAGGACATTATCTTAAGTATAATAAGCCAGGAACAGAGAGACAAATACTGCACAGTCCCACTTAGACGTAGAATCTAAAAAATGTTGAACTCAGAGGCAGAGAAGCCGGTGGTGCCTACCAGGGGCTGGCTGGCAGGGAGGAGGCTGTTTGGGGAGATGTTGGTCAAAAGGATGCAAAATTTCAATTACATTAGAGGAATAAATTCAAGAGATCTGTTATACAACACGGCCACTATAGTTATGGTGTTCTGGTTAAGTTGCTTAGGGGCATCACCAGGTTGCTGAGACTGGCTTAGAACTTGGGATCTCCCTGCCTCAGTCTCCTATGCCTCTGGGATCACAGGTGTGTGCCACCATGCCCAGCTAAAAAATTAATTTTAAAAAAGAATAAGCCAAGCAATTAGTATAAAGAACTATAATAAGGGAAATTAGTCCTACAAACAGGAGAAATATATAATAAAGCTGAATTCTGGATTTTTGGATGCTAAATATTAGTATGAAGAACAGTGGAGAAAAATATGGTATCCGTTAATAAATTACAACATGTATGCTGACATGTCAAATATATGATATTTTAAATGAATAAGAAAAATATATACTTCATACATTATATGAAGACAATTAAGTAGTTATCTGCAAAAAGAAAACAAAATAATGCTCACTTCTCTTTTTTTACATTTATTTTTTAATTGTAGTTGAACACAAGATCTTATTTTATTTATTTATTTTTATGTGGTGCTGAGGATCGAACCCAGGGCCTTGCATGTGCAAGGTGAGCGCTCTACCACTGAGCCACAACCCCAGCCCCTGACCTCACTCTTTATATCAAAATAGATTGCATATATTTAAAGATATAAAGTAAGGCATCCATAGAGACAATCTCAGAGGATTCTGGGAGAAAGTTTGCCTTTACAGTATTGGAGTGAGCACATATTTTTAAGAAAAATGCAAACCCAGATCACACTGAATAGACAAATAAATTATCTTTCTAGAAAAATACTACATGAAAAAATGCCACCATAGATATCAATCCAGGATTGGGAAATGAGATTTTAATGGACACAACACTGTTAATTTCCTTATCTATAAAAGTACCTTTACACATTGATGGATAAGGACAGAAAGGCAATGTAAAAATGAGAAATGTTAATGAGCAGCCCAGACCAAGAAATGATTTGTAAATGTATGAAATGATGTTCGCCTTGCTTCCACATTGAAGAAAGGAAAATAAAGCCACAGCACTGAGACTCTCCTCAGCTCAGCAGGATGGATTAAAACATTTTATTTTCTCCAACTTTTACAGTTACGCATTAAGTGTAAAGTCTCTTAAAATCAAATGTAAACGGTACACCAACTCTGCGAGATCATGGATAGTACTGCTTAGCCTAAGACTCATGTTAAAATAAATTTCAATGAAAATGAAGAAATTTTAGTTTGAAGACCTAACAACCTGAGTGCTTCAGTGTGTACCCAGCAAGATTCTTTTGTGCTTCGTATATGTTTAAATCCTTAACAAGACTCTACGAAGTAGATACTAATGGTCTTCCCAGATAATATCAAGGAAAGAAAAAAAAATACAGGTTTTGTCTATTTAACCCAACTGTAGATTGGATGGGTAATGGCTCAAGGATTTGAACCCAAGAAATCTGGCTGCAGAATCTGAACTCCCTGCCCGACCCCAGAGCTAGGCCTGTTATATGCCCGCTCCTGAGTTGAGAGTGGAATTTGGAGGATTCATAATCAGCACCACTTCAGATGCTGGTGGGAATATATATTGATACTACTCCTAGACAGCCAGCCATTTGACAACATCTATATTTCAAAATTGATCTCCTTGCAGTGTTCTGGATGAAGGTAATGCAAAAAGAGCAATGTTTTCATCTCTCAATGTACAAGCTACATGAAGTAGTTCTACTTGCAGGAATGCATCTCACCCTTATGGCATTAATATATGCACATATATGCATGTAGGAACACACATAGATTATACCATTTTATAATAATAAAATGATATGTTGATACAGTTCTCTAATTGCTAGGTGACTGATAAATAAATTCAAACATTTATACTCTGCAATAACACCAACCCTTAATAGAGAATGAGGTAAACATATTGACTGATAGTGAACTTCAAGATTTTTTTAAAGGCAAGGAAGAGAATAAAATATTCTCCCATTTGAAATTTCCAAAATGAATATCTACATCTATAGGTATAATGTGTACATGTAAGATACAGGACATTTCTGGAAGGGTCCACTAGAAAAATAATTGTAGCAATTTTCCCCTCTGGAAAAGAATAGGGGTTAAATATATATATATATATATATATATATATATATATATATATATATATATATTTAAAATGGATCCATGTATGGCTTAAACTACATGTGTCATATAGTCTTTTCAATTAAATTCAAAGCAATTAAAATTCATTTAAAGTAATAAATAATGTAATTCTTTTATTTATTTACTTATTTGTCTTGTATCAGAGATTGAACACAGAGGTGCTTAATCACTGAACCACATCCCAGACATTTTTAATTTTTTTTAATTTTAGAGACAGGGTCTTGCTGAGTTGCTTAGGGCCTTGCTAAGGTGCTGAGGCTGGCTTTGAACTCGAAATCCTCCCAAGCCTCTGGGATCACAGGCGTGCACCACGGTGCCTGGCTAAATTATGTAATTCTATTACCCACTGAAGTCTCTCCAGGATGAAAACCAACTGACAAAGCTCTGCTATAAAGCCTTAGAGTGAGCGTGCAGTCCTGTCTTTCCCTGAGAGGGAGGGGATCGTAGGGGGTGAAGAGAAGAGAGGGATTGGGGTGGAGTGGCCCATGTGGACAACACTGTGTTGGAAGGAAGGGGACTTTCATGGGCTTTTAAATGAGGAAGAGCAGCCTCATGTCAGAAAGAGACTCACAGAGGGAGGCCACATGGAATACTGTGAAAGAGACTTATTGGGTATACATATATATTTTTTTTCTTTCTTTCTTTTCTATTTAATATCTAATATGTATCTCACTCAGGGTAAATGCCATTCTCACTTTGTTATTTTGGTTATAAGCCCCATGGAATTAGATTGGAGGCATCAGATTCTAGTTTTGATATTTATTTTAGTGGTATTTCGATGACATGTTTGTTTGATGTTTAATGAATGATATTTATCCAGGCCCTGAGCTCTCCAGCCTTAGATGATCATGGGCTATGGTGGGGATACCATCTAATGAAGGGTAAAACTGAGCCCTGTTCCTAACATGGCCTTTGGTAAAACCCTTGACCAAGCACCAGGAGCTCAGCACCTGTGAGCTTCTTTTCTTCTTCTTTTTTTTTAATATTTATTTTTTAGTTCTCAGCAGACACAACATCTTTGTTTGTATGTGGTGCTGAGGATCGAACCCGGGCCGCACGCATGCCACACGAGCGCACTACCGCTTGAGCCACATCCCCAGCCCTGAGCTTCTCTTCTTTTTATTATGAAGTGAAAGGTGGAGGTAGGATCCAGTCTTGTGCTACAGGCCGAACCATGTGGAATTGCCAGCATCTAAGGAATTTGACCTATACAAACAGCAATGTCAGGTGACAGACTAATAGACACACATCGATTCTCTTCT
Organism: Ictidomys tridecemlineatus; assembly: GCF_052094955.1. Classification (NCBI taxonomy): domain Eukaryota; kingdom Metazoa; phylum Chordata; class Mammalia; order Rodentia; family Sciuridae; genus Ictidomys; species Ictidomys tridecemlineatus. Next base: position 79,584,562 of record NC_135489.1, on the reverse strand, counting down.
AGGCTTAAAATTGAGTGGTTCAGCATGCGTTTGCCATAGAGGCAGCTGCAGCTCATTCTAAGTTCTGATCTGTGCCCTTTTCCATTCACAGGGTCAACTTATTTCTCCTGTTAGTGTTTCCTCGGTGTATAAACACACATGTATTTGCACATGCACACACACACATACACACACATACGCTGCAATAAGCTGGAAAAAAAAGAAGCATAAGGAAGACTGAATGATGAACTTGGGCCTCCTTAATAAATAATCTACAATAAATAACAACAATGATGTAAAGTTTAACAAGTATTATTCATTATATTATTGTGCTCTAAAGTATTATTGAAGTTCAAAGAAGAATTAGCTTTGCTGTGTCCTCTGCTTCCTTTCTGTTGATAGATAGGGTATCAGAGTTATCACAGAGGATTCATTTGAAATGAGGAAAACGTATGAGTACAAATCTGTCAGGATTTGGGTGGGTTCGCTGGGGAACCTTGTTAACAGAGGTGACACATCACCTTTGTTTCAAAATACATTTCATAAAAATGAGTTGCTTTGCTGTGGGAGCCGTGGGCGCTGTCCACCACTTTAACTCTGGCTTTCTTCCATGATGACCTCCTTTTGCATTTCAGCCATTGACTCAGTTTCCAAATTTTTGTAGCTAGATTGATCACTAGGGTTACAACTCTTGACCCTCATGATCACTTGTTTCCCCAGGTACTAGGAATTTAACTCAGGGACACGTTACCCACTAAGCTCTATCCCCAATTCTTTTTTGTTGTTGTTGTTATTGTAAACAACAACAGTAAAGCCAATTGCTTGCCATCTTCAAAATATTTCCCTCCACCTTGAAAATATTCACCAAATTATTCCTTCTCTATCACAGAAATGGCTTCTGAGACAGTTCCATTTCCAGAGGTTTTATGAATTACCAGGAGCTGCACTGGTTTGCCTGATCTCTCCCTGACAACAGTTGAAATTCAGTTATTTTCTGTTCTATTTCACAATGACTTTCACTCTGTTCTGGCCCAGCTATACCTTTGACACACTTGAATGCCTGTGTACATTAATATCTATGGACTACTGGCTAAAATGTGTATCACTTAGTCCATTTCATTATTAGAGACAGCATTGTTCATTTCATACTGAGAATTCTAAGAGATGAGGACTTTGTCATATCTCCTTCATATGGATAGAATCTTAAATCATCTCTACAATGGATTTTTGCCTAATGTGTCCATTTTAATACATGGATAAGAATAAACATTAACAGTACGATATTCTAAATAACCATCTTTTTGGATAAAATGGAATGTGTTATCTAGTCATTTCATGGATTGCATTATAGATATTTCTGTTTATTTATAACAAGACACTTTGCATAGCTCTGACAGTGTACAAATACTTACAATAAATGCTCTTCCTCATAATTGAGGAGTAAGACCTAAACCAGGTGACTCTCTCTCTCTCTCTCTCTCTCTCTCTCTCTCTCTCTCTCTCTCTCTCTCTCTCTCGGCCTCACACCTGCTAGACAATTTTATTCTACCACTGAGCCACACCCCCAGCCCTAGACATCTCCTACCACTGAGCTATGATGCCTTTGGCTCTCAAGTGACTTCTGTCCATATTTCCAATTCCTCTTTTTGTCCCCTTCGAAAGATGCTCCTGTAAAAGCCTTTCTTTACAGCAATAAAATCACATTTCTCCTTTCACAAATGTACCTGTGCAGTCAACTTTGGGTGCTGTGGAAAGTTGTCCTTTGTAAAAGATTCAAGGGCCAGCGCATCACTTCTGAAGTAGCTGCAAGCCCGAAGGGAAAAGATGGGCCTTAGAAACATCAACCATTTAGGCTCAGCATCTAGCGTATCAGACAGAAATGATGCAGAAGAAGTCGGTTTTGTTCTCCATTTTAAAGATCAATGTTCGTTTTGAATTTGAACTCTTATCTCTTATTTTGTATTCGTCAATGTCCTTATTAATCATTCAAATCATTCAAATCAAATGGCTTGTCTTTCTTTGGGCACCTGGAACATTCTAAAGACACAATATTATTCTTTTTAAGAGAGAGAAAGAGAAAAAGTACCTCAATGGTGGAAAGAGGTCCCTGGGGAGCTATTGTGCTCCACTCCAGCAAAAGCTTCATTAGCAAAACTTCTGACTGAAAGGAAAGAAATTCAGATTCGAAAAAGGCTTGTATTTATTGTAAAGAAGTTTGCAGAAATGACTATAAAAGACACCCAAAAACTTAATGCAAAATTACTCTGGCAGTATCCTCTCCACCCTTGCTTTTCCAAAATAATAAAATGTAAAATGGTCAATAAATTTACATTAACAATGATTTTTTCCACCCTCAAATCAGAATTGCTTCCTTAATTAGTCAATTAAGCAAACTCAAATGAAAATTAGCTTCCCTTCAAGAGCTTCCATGTCAGAGATGCCAGGTCACAATTAAAACACCCCTGTACTGAGAAGGCATTTTCCTTATCACATCTCATTAATTTGCTACAGACACATATTCGAATACATTTGTTGAATTCTCACAAGGCGTACCATCGATTTCTTATTCTGTTTGGAATCTTAATGTTGAGAGTTTTTTTCCCCATCTGAGCCAAAATCTTTTTGCTATAAGATGAAATGTTTTTTAAAAAATTCGTTCTGAATTAAAACTACATTTGTGACTCTGATCAGACTGAGCAGGCTCTGGGTCCACCTGAGTTTGGGCTCAGGAATGTATATATATCTTCTCACAACCCAGTCCCCCCATCTTTCATGGGCTGCCTGCTTGGGTATTGCTTGCAACTACTGGTTACCAGGAGTCTATGGAGTCACATCTTAGGGCAAACTGCTGCTTGCTCCAGGGCTCCAGAACATTCGGTATTGGGTTAGTCACCCTTGTCTGTCTCTTCCAGTCTTCTCATCTTCCCTCTCTTTTCTTACCTCTTTCTCTCTGTTGATCCTCACCTTCCAGGCTCCTCAGATTTTGGCACAATCAGTGTGGCTGGACCTGATTGGCTAGCTAAGGTGCCAAAGGGAAAACATTAGTAGGAACCTTCAGCACCTGATCTCTCTTCTGGCACATGTGTGCATCCTAAGGGTGGTTTTGTGGAAATTATGGTCCTACCTCTGTTGTCTAGCTCAAGATGGACTCAAACACTCAGAATGGCAAATCAGGTAGGACAGAGCTGCCATCGGGTGAGCGGGAGGAAAGAGTAGGAAGGTAGGTAAAGAAGGCAGAGGCAGGAGTCTGCTGGGTTCACATATGGGGTCCACCACCTACTAGCTGTGCGGACCAGTTGCTTAATCTTTTAACACCTTTCATATTCATCAACACGAGTAGATATTGCTCTACTATGTACCTGTTGGGATTATTGTGAGAATGAAACAAAAATATCTGTATCAATGAATGAGAGAGATAAAATGATCTGTAACTTTATCTGCCTGAGGACAGGGGATGCCTGATGGCAAGGGCTTTAGGAGGAACATGAGATGATGAAACGGAGGAAGCAAGTAAGGCTTGGTAGGAGTGTGATGATTGGAGAAGGAGATGGACGTGTGTGAGCAGAAGAGAGGATGAAGGGGAACCTAGAGACACTTGTATGTGATTACAGCCTGAGGGACTCTGTCTACTACTTTCAAGAATACCTGAAACTGGGTGAGTTATAAGGAACAAAGGTCGAGTTTGGCCTGTGGCTCTGGGGGCTGGCAAGGCCCAGAGTATAGGGCTGCAACTGCTTGGCTTCTGGTGAGGGCCCCACGTGGTTCACCTCATAGCAGCAGGGCAGGCAGGTGTGTGTGGAAGCTACAAAACACAAGGGGTAGTCTTGCTGTATAGTCAGCCATTTTGGAGGTAAGGGACCCAGGCTGCAAGAGTGACATCAGTCCTCTTAAGGAGCTGACCACCTCTTTAAGGCCTCACCTCCTAGCACCACCACGGTGCAGGTCCAATTTCCCCATGTTGCGGCAGGAATAAACCAGAGGCAGGTGACAGTGCTGGGGATCATGGTGGAAACCTGAGAGAGTGGTATAAGAGAGACTCAGAGAACAGTTACCTGAGGGGGTGGTAGGAAGAAGGACCCAGGATATAGAAGACACTGGAAAGAGACAGTACTTTTTCTGAAACAGGAGGAAGAGGTGATTATGTTTTATGTCAAATTTCTGAAAGGGACTTTCTGCCTGTTATCTATTTGTTGTTCATAAGATTCAAGTTTTGTGGTAAGAGCCATGCGGGAAAGTGGAATTGGAGCAGGGAGTCTGGCTGTGTGTACGGCCGCCATGTGGAATGGAAGAAAGAATTGGACATGGAAGGAACCAAAGGGACCTCTAGTGACAACATCTTTTTACACTGAGAATCTTACGTGGGCCATTGCCCAGGTCACCGAAGTCTGAAACTCGGGTGTGGGGGACCTGAGCATGTGTTCAGGGATCCACCTGGTGATTTCAGTGTGAGGTCAAGGCTGGGAACACTGTCCTGGTGGCTTAAAGACCACAGGCTGGAGGTCATGTATAAGGCCCCCTTCTGCAGGGCTGGGGTTTCTCATTAACATTCAAATATGTGAAGGACTTGAGGAGGCAGCTCCTTGGATCGGCCCCAGGTTAGCCTCTGTAGGGATGTTGTCATGGATGACTTTGACACTAGCATGCCAACAAACTGACAAAAGAGTGAGTGAACAATAAATATACTATTGTGGCAGCATAAGGAGGATAATTAGACCTTGAGAAGCGGATAAAGTCAGAAAGTCAACATGTTCAAAGCAGATCTATATGAAGGTGAGAATTCTGACAGTATTTGGAAATGTACACCAATCTGTAGAATTTAAGGATCCAAGAGTTGAAAGATGGCACCACCATCCCAACAGACGGTCAAGGTGGCCGTGGGAGAGAGCGCTGGAGTGGGGCAGTTGGAGCACGAAACTCAAGATTGGTCAGTCCAGGTGTCTTATGGGTTTGCCTCAAAGCTGTGTGAGTTCTGAAGTTGGGATGGAGGAGATGGAGGTAGATGTGAGGGAATGCCTTGGAGTTTAGTCCATGACAATGGCCATGCAATGCAGAGGGGGCAACACTCAGGTGATATTTAGGAAAAGAGTTATTTTGTCACTGTGTTTGGTTATTTTTGTGAGGGAGGAAATTTATTCTTCTGCAGTTGATGGGAGATTGATAACAATGCTTTCAGATCTCACGAAAAGGAGGATGAGGAAACATGAAGAAGGTGTGTTCCTAAGGGTTTTAGGACAGTGATGTCCAAAAGACAGGTTTGGATTTCAATCAACATGATTATCACAGACTGGCACCTAATACTGCTGAATGTTTACTGTGAATTGGGTGCCATTATAAGAATTTTTTTAAAGTATTTTTTTTAGTTGTTGATGGACCTTTATTTGTATATGATGCTGAGAATCGAACCCTGTGCCTCACACATGCCAGGCTCTGCCACTGAGCCACAACCCCAGACCCATTATAGGAGTTTTAGGTGTATGATATCATTTACTCTTTCACAATGAATTTGGGATGAAGAAATGCAATTCATAGAGGTTAAGCAACCTGTTCATGTTGCATAATGGGTCAGTGGGGGGATCGATTAGAAACCTGAGCTGCCCTAATAGAGAGGTCTCAATTTTTTCTTTCTACAGTAGAACATTCTAACATTAAGCAAGTCTTTTTTTTTCTTTTCTTTCCTTCTTATTCCCATCCTCTCCCTCCCTTCCTTTCTTTCTTCCTTCCTTAAAAATGAGGGATATAGAAGAAAGAACTGCAAGAAAGGAGGAAAGAAGTAGGAAGGTACATTAGGGAGACAGGGATCCTGAGAACAGATAAACCGGCAGGTTGATCTGAGGCTCTGTGTCCAGGGAGATAGGAATGAGAAGCCTGGGGAAACTGCTGGCCTTGGGTTCTGAGCAGCATCCTGGAGGGATGTGGTTTGCTGCTGTCCTGGCTCATACCGTGTTCAGTGTTCTACTTAGCAACAAGTCGTTTGGTGCCTCTGGATTCTGTCTGCCTAGAAAGTCAGACCTGGTATAGACCAGGCATGGCTGTTCTAATCAGGTTTGGAATTCATCAGGGAGGAAGAGTTTAGCATTAGGTAAAGTGCATGCCCTGCTTCACGAGGAGACCCATCAAAAAACCCCGGGATATCTGCATACAGAGACATATTGTAGTGGCACCCCCTCCTCCACAGAAAATCTTCACTAAGCTTCTCCAGAAATCTTCACCATAGTTGATTTTAGGACTGTCAGTAAAAGAGTCTACAAAAGAGTTCAATGTGGGTAAACTTCCTGTTTTCCTGTTGCTCTATTTTACTTGGCCACTGGCCTGGAAGAAATCAGCACTCCAGGTGCTGGACACCCCTTTACTAGTATTTCACAAACATTTATCCAGTAGAGTAGAAGTGTGTTTGCAAATGCAAAGTGTGATAATAAAAAGACAAATCCTTTAACAAGGCCTCTGGCCTTGAGCTGGGCTTCACGGAGATGTCTACATTTCTAAGATGAGAGAAGTTGCCAACTGGGCTCCATGGTAACAGCTGGCAGAGGAGGGAAGAAAGGGGGAGGAGAAGCTCTCCCCTTCTCATGTGTTGTCCTTGAAGGGTTAACTTGCCCAGAATATCGAAAGAAAAATCTCCTTTATGTGGACTTCTGCAGACTGTGAACTTGTGAGCCCCTCCCCTTACATGCTTGGTATAAAATTCTGAAACTACCTGAACTTGGGGTTCAGGGGATTGATTGATGACAGCAAAAGCTGTGCCCTCTGAACCTGTCTGCAGCCAAATAAAACAGTTTCTTTCTTCTATCTTTGGTGCCCTGCCTCATATGTCCCCTACAACAATATCAGATGGAGGGAAAGACAGTTTGGGTCTTCAAGTTGCAGTCCTAAGAGGCTCTTCCTGTCCCCTCCAAAGTGTTCTCTGAACAAGTCTGTACCCAGGTGACTGGTTCTAAATCACTATCCCAGTCTGAGAACCACAGAGGAAAGGGAGAAAGAATGAAAAGAAGATGCAGGGGAGAGAGGCAAGGGGCAGAGTGTGGAGAGTCCTCACCTGCAGAATAAATCAAAGAGCAGGGCTGACCTTTCCTACGTGGGGGTTTAGGCCCCACCAGGTTCCGGGCCTTCTCTGCAGAGTTTGCTGCATTGTTTTTATTTTCCATTTTTGACTTGTTTTGGGGTTGCATTTGCTTCGGTTTGGCTTTCTGCTTTTCTCGTTTTGATTGTAGCTTTATTAATTCCATGTGCTACCTCTTTTCCAGTGACCACTTTCCTCCTGTTACTGCCATTTTACCTCGAAAGCCAAAGGCTGATTTTCTACTCACTCCTAGTGATGCAAACTCATACAGGGAAGTCTGACTGCCCTTTACAAAAATGGCAACATCTGTAAATTAAATCATGTTCACCTTGAAGGAAATCATTTGCTCAGTAAATACCGAGGACTGCTGTCCCTGGGGACCACGTGTGAGAACTGCTGTCCCTGGGCACCGTGCGTACACGCATTATAGTTGTACTTTCACATGTGTGTTAATTAGGATGGTCCATGCCCCATAACTTATATTTTTAAATGCGATACAGTATTTAAGAAGAATACTGCAGAAGTACGTGCTTTTATTGTTCTAAATTATTTCTGGCTTAAATCTCCCATCCAAGGACTCATGAAACGATAATAGTGATAGGAGGACTAAAGGGTGACTTATGATAATGAGCACTTTTACCTTGAGGTAAAAGTGAAGAAAACGATTAGCTGATTAGCCGTGAGGTCTGAGAATGTGCTCTCTGTGAGCAAACAGGAAGCAGACCTTGCAGACTTGAAGAGGACTCGCACAGCTCTTTCAGAAAAGCAGCCTGAGAAAACACCTTGCTCTTGAAAATTGCACGTATGCAAAGCCTGAAACACAATGCTGTTTCTTCCAGTATAACTCCTTTCTAGATCCTACTTTTCAACCTAATTCTCCTTTACCCCAACGAGAAAACATTTAACTTGGAGAGTTTAGTAAAGTTTTGAAATAGAGTAAGAAGCATTTGTTATTCTGCTGTGGTTCCTCTGGCCCCTTTCAGATGCCTCGGAGAATTGATGAGAGCAAATACCAGTAAATAAAAATGTTATGGTCCTGCCCTGAATGTCTGCCCACAGGCCCCGTGTTGAAAGTCTGGTCCCCAAGGCAGCAGGGTTCCGAGGGGGAGCTTTGGGGTGGGATTGGATCAGAAGGGCTCTGACCGAAGCAGTGGATCAAGCCTTGATGGCTGAATGGAGTACTGGGAGGTGGGACCAAGTTGGAGGAAGAGGTCACTGGAAGGGTCTGTCCTCTCCCTGACTCATTCTCCTCTCTCTACTCTCTGGCTGCCATGAGCCTACCAGCTTTCCACTGCATTGCATCTCTGCATGATGCTCTGTCTCTGAGCCAGCCTTGGATTCAGAGGATTGGATTCTCTAAAACCATGAACTAAAATAAATCCTTTCTCCTCCAAGTTGCTCTTGTCAGGTATTTTGTTCACAGCAACAAAAAGCTGATTAACACAGAAAAATCTTTGTTATTCTTTTTTATTCTTTTACTATCTTCTTTCTACCTTGCTTCATACCAAAGTGGATTTGAAGTAGAAATTGTTTGAATTTTCTAATGTGCTATGTTTGCAGACATGTGCACATCTTTTCTCAGGTAAGGTCCTTGTGGGGTCACTGTTATCTCCATTTTGCAAATGAAGACATGGACATTCCAGGATGACAGGTGACTCATATCATAGTTGAAATCATGATAGTTCTTGAACTCGGATTTAGATCTTCCAGTGTAAAAACCATCCTCCCTTCCAAGAAATCTAGTGGAACTTCACTCAGCTTGTAAGTAGGTTGCACGTGGGCAGAAAGATGCTAGGTACTTACACTTTCTCAGGGTCACCTCATCTCCTGCTGAAGGTTTCTCACAGGCTGGCCCGTGGGGATTTTGCAAAGTGAGCCTATAACATGACCTGTGGGAAGCAGCCTTGGGCCATGGCTCTGGAGAGGGTGAAAGAGCTGGAGCGATCTCACCACCCTCAGTCTATCCAGGCCCATCCTGAAGCTGCAAAATTTTGTAGGGAGTTCTCCTAATGGATCCATCCAGGAATCACAGAGACCCAATTCCCAGGGGATGTTTGAGTTGCCTGCATCACTGAAGACGTTTCAGTGATAGGAAAAATCTAAACCCTACAGAGATAATATTCAAATAATTGGTTACTATCCTATATAGAATTGCATCTTCAAGATATGAGTGTCAAGATGACAAATGTCATGTGAATACTAAGACTTGTTATGGACCACTTCAGCTGGTGATTTAGAATTTCTACCATATGTTCTTTATTCATTCATCCATTGATGAGCATTTGTGTTGTTCCACATCTTGGCTGCTCTTAGTAATGTTGCAATGGATGTGGGAGGACAAATTGCTCTTTCAGATCCTGACTTCAGTTCTCTTGGGAAAATACCCAGAACTGGTATTCTTGGATGCCATGGTAGCTCTATTTTTTAATCTTTTGAGGAACCACCATCATGGTTTCCATAGCTGCTGCACCATTTTTATATTCCCACCCATGGTGCACAAGAATTCCTTGTCCTCCACAGCCTCATCAACACCTGTTATCTTTTCATGCATAAACTTTCAATTACATAAGATGAATAAGTTCTAGAGATCCTCTGTACAACATTGGGCCTATAGTTCAACAATACTGTGTTGTGCACTTCGTTTAAGAGGGTAGATCTCAGGTGTTCTAGCCACAACACAAAACTTCTACCTGAAAACATGCCTACAACTTCTTCAATGACTATAAACTCAAAATCTACCAAGAAAATGCTTCTTAATAGCAAGGAACCAAAAGGCTGATAATATTCTTTACTACTTCATCTAGATTTGAATTGAATATTTAGAGTTAAAAAAATAGGCAATTTTTTTCACTGTTTTCATTTGGAGTTGCTACAGAAACAGCCATAAAATTTTTAAGAAAGAGAAGTTCCTGCAAAAGTATAGAGAAGAATGATTACTTAAACCCAGAAATCTGACTCCTGATAGTCTCAACTTGTAAATAAGGAAGCAGTTTATATGTTAGGAGTGTAATTATAAATTGGTTAAGTGTCTTTTTTATCACACTGTGGTACATTCTTATTGCTTTAACTTGCTCAAGTTTTTTTCATTGCTTGAGATTTTTCTCTGAAATGTGCTCGGAGGAAAGAGCTCTCCATTGTAAAGTCACAGCTCCACCTTAGACTTCCCTCAGTTCATGATCCACTTCCTCTAACACAGTCTATACTTTATTTCTCTCGCAGAACCAGCCCAAGGCAAAAGAATGAAGAGACCAAATTTAGTCTTTTATAAAGGGTGACCTATTCACTGCATTTTTCCAGTGCCCAAGAGTCTTCTGCTTTCATAAATATTTTGAATAAATTAATGAACAGGAAACTAACTCCTAAGAATCACCAGGGAAGGAAATTTAAACTCTAATAAGGGGATCCATGAGCACTAAAAGGCTTGCAGACAAAGGATGCCTACTTAGATGGCAGCACCTCAGATACAAGATCTGGAGATGACATTTTGAGAGAAGTGACTCTTTCTAGTAGTTTTCTTTTTAAAAAACAAACAACAACAATTTTTTTTTAGTTGTAGATGGACATAATACTTTTACTTTGTTTATTTTTCCAGACTTGGGGAACCAGTTGTAAAATATGTTAGGCTGAAACAACCACTTTTGGTGAGTTCAGTTAAATTCTTACTTTAGTCTTACAATAAAATACATTTGCAACTCTAAAAATTGTATTTCTAAAATGCAGGAAAACAAGGAACAAGGAATTTCTAAAATAAGGAACAAGGAATTTTCTAAATGCAGGAAAACAAGGAACAAGGAATTTCTAAAATAAGGAACAAGGAATTTTCTTCTAAAACTGGAAATCTAAAATCTGTAAAATAATCTAGAAGAAACGTAGTGAAAATAAATATTTCTGTGTAAGCTCCGGAATCAGTTTTGCATTTCGACCAGATTTAGGTGAGGGTGATCCTAGTTGTCATGACAACTGGTCAGGAACTATATCTGAGCAAGGGTCTGATGAAGTTCCTGGGAGGTGTCCAGCACTCGACCCTGATCATGCTGACGCCCAGTACACTGGTTTGCATCAGGGAATATAATCCCCTCTCCTTTGGCTTGTTTGAAAGCTAGCCAAAATTCAGTTAAAGGGGAAAAAATCATTAAATTTTAGCAAGTCATTCTATTTATGGCTTCATTATACCAACCTGACAATCTTCTGTGGCCAAGAAGAAAAATACGCTGTGCAGTTCCTGCAGTCACCGACTTGACTGAATGCTTAAAATACACCTCCTTGTGATGGTGAAAAGGAGTGATTCAGCAATGAGCAATCCTGTGGGTTAGGAACGCTATCCCTAGGAAACCCTTGGAACAGAAATAAATAAGGGCAACTCTACCCTGTCTGCACAGGATGTTCACCACAGTGTCATATATCTGTCAAAATGGCAATTCTCTAGTGTCTAGAAGTTTATTGATACAGAAGAGGAAAATGATGTTTGGCACACATCATGCAACCCCGTCCAGCTCTTAGAACGAATGAGGCCCAAGTACACAAAGTGGAGAGATTTCCAAAAGTTGTCTCATTGAAGTGAAAAAAAAATTTAGGAAAAAAGCAAAGTATGTTCCCATGGTTGTTAAAACACACCCAGACAACAGCATAAAGTATATAAAATATATGTGACCACAGTGTTAAGAACTTGAAGAGTACTTCCTGTTTTGGTTGTTCCTAGGGAAGAGAGAGAATGAGAAAAAGAGAGAGAGAAGGAAGGAGGGAGGGGGAGAGGGGACAGACCGGCAAAAGATGACTAACTCATTTTGCTCCATATATTTAGGTATTCTTTGATTTTTATAATTTTTCATTTTTTTTTTGTGTGTGTGTGTGAGCGCACATCAGGGCATCAGGGATTGAACCTGGGATGCTTTACCATTGAGTCACCTCGCCAGTCCTTGTTTATATTTTATTTAGAGAAAGGGTCTCAGTAAGTTGCTTAGGGCCTTGTTAAGTTGCTGAGGCTGGCTTTGAACTCTCCATCCTCATGCCTCAGCCTCCTGTATTCTTTGAAGCTTTACAAGAACACATTCATATCTACAAACATAAATAATAATGATAATAATAATAATATAGGTTGAATATCCCTCATCCAATAATCCAAAATCTGAAATATTCCAAGATCTGAAACTCTATGCACTGATCCACAAAGAGAAAATTCCACACCTGACCTCATGGGAGGAATGGACATCCAGTCACAGGCACACTAAAAATGTGGTATAAAATTACTTTTGGCCTAAGTATATGAGGCATATATGAAACATAATTGTGTGCTTAGACTTGGGTCTGATTTCTAAGATAACTCATGAGGCATATGTGAATATTCTAAAACATGAATATATATATATATATATATATATATATATATATATATATATATATATATATATATAAACCTGAAACATTTCAACATTTCGGATAGGGAATCCAAGATGGAATAATGATGATAATAAATACTTTTTGCATAGGGTATCCTAGCATTTTATCCAAAGTCCTGAATTTAGTAAGTGGCTCCAGAGTCTTTATTATTAACTCTCCTCAAATTAACTGTCCTCAAATCATAGAAACTGGCCCCAGTACAAAATGAAAATATGGGGCTTCTTACTCAAAAATCATTAGGAATTTAATAATTCTTAATGATGACACAAGCAGAGAATGAGACCAAAGACTGAGGGAGCCCTTTGAAGCCTGGGGACCTGTGACACTACACAGATCATATATGCATAAAGTTTATCCCACAGAGAAGAAATAAAAACTTATCAAGAAAATGAAGACCTTAAAATAAAGGCAGTTCATGGGGATGTTTCTAAAATGTAGAGTGATTTTTATCTGGAGGGAGTTGGGAACATGCTCTTAGAGATTAGGCAGATCTGGAAATCCAATGCTGTCAGGGACCCTCTGCTGTCCTCTGAGCAGGTGGTATTGAAGGGTGACAATTGACCTGAAAATTGAACCATAGGACACAGCCAAGAGGGATCTTTCTGCACTTGTTTGCTAGTCTGTGCCTCATGAGTTACTGTGATGGGAGGAGTTAGCAGGCTTGGGAAAGAGTTCATAAACTCTCCTAATCTGAGATCTAAAATCCCCAAAATCTGAATTTTACATGTCTATTTTAAGATCTCAAAAATGTACTCTGTAGTTATAAATAAGAGCAACTAAGAATTCTGGAGTATAGGAAAGAAATTTAGAAATCAATTCTGTTTCTTCTATTATTATTATTATCATTATTATTATTTGCAGTATTGGGGATGGAACCCAGAGCCTCAGGTATGCAGGGCAAGCACTCTACCACTGAGCTACATCCCCAGCACTTCACATTTTTTATAGGTGGAAACTGTATTTTAGAAACAAGCTCTGAGGATGGAAGCAATGTAAACAGAAGTTAGTGTAGTGGAACTTAAAGTGAACCAATCTGATAGACAATTAATGAGCTGCATGTTTCCTATTTTGCCATATGTCAAGTATGAATAGCAGTAGGCCACAAAAGTGATGGTCCTTAGTGCTGCCTTGTGTGGGTGAGCAAGATACACCTAGGGTCACTGATCAAAGAGAGATGCAGCTAAATACTCTTGAGTTCTGTGAAAGATTGTTGGAAACACAGCTAAAGGAGTCCTGTTCTGGCTGGGAGGAGAGAAGGTTCTGGAAAAACTTCCTGTGAGGCACAAAGGCACAGCCAGACCCTAGGCTTTCTGGTGGGGAGTAGGAGTGAAGGGGCATGGTTTCACACTTTTCTCATGACCTTCTAGCCTCTAGTTTCTCTAGAACCTCGTGAGTGATGGAGGTCACCCTCCCCACCCCGTAGCCAGTAGAGGGGTTGACTCCTTCCCAGTTTGCTCTTCTCTGTGCTGTGGGAATTCCCACCAGAGAATCTGAAGATCCACTGTTAAGACACAATCCAGTAAGTGATTTGGAAAAGATTCCCTCACATCCCTCTTGTTTGGCGAGAGTAGGGAGCTTGGGGGGTGACAAGGGCCCCTTCTCTCTCCTGGAGCCTGATGCTGAGGAAAAGCTCCTCCGCAGTAGCTGGGATCCCACAGCATTTCCCATGGTCTAATATATAGGTCCATCTGGGAGACCACGGTGGACGACAGTGGTTAAATTTCTGTAAGCCTCAGTTATGTCTTTGAACTCTATAAGGGGGTGGGCACAGTGCTCGGAATTAGGAACTCAGAGCAAAACCTGAGAGAAGGCATGGAAAGGGTGGCCCTAGCGTGAGCACGCCATCACCATCCAGCCAGGTAGTGCTGTCAACAGCAGCAGCTAGAACAGGAGTCATGACACACAGCAGGAGGGACAGGGATGAGAGGGGCCTTCCTCTTAGCCAGGATGAAGAGCAGCCACGCTGAAGAGGTGACACTTGATCTGAAAACAGAACGGAGAAAGGGGACAGCCAGAGAAGACGGTGGCAGGAGGCACATTCGGAGATGAGGGCAGAGTTAGAAAAAAGTCTAAGAAATAGGTGGGAGTTTTATAGGGTAAAAAAAAAATCACGACAGGAGACCAGGAAACAAGTGGGAGAGAGAACTAGGGAGGGCGTGCCACAGCAGTGCTCTTACACACCAGGGTAACCAAGGCTGAGAACTGAATCCCAGGGTCAGTGTGTGACAATGATGCTGGTGGTCACTGAGCACCAGGAGACATAAGAGAATGGGGATTGAAGAAGGTCTAAAGTTAGTGTGTGCAGACAAAGCGGAAGGAGCAACCTTAAATTTTATATTTATATTTATGTATATCATGTATATTAATTAGATTATGTATTTATTAATTATATCACATATAATATAAATATAATTATACATTACACTTATATATTGAAATATAAAAATATTTTGCATAAATACAAAATGTTTATGAATATATATTTATATTATGTTTATCTCTTTCCTGGAGCGAGGGTGTCAAGGTGTGTCAGCTTCTTTTACTCTATCATAACACTTGAGATAGGCATCCTAGAATGGGACAGGTTCATTGAGGCTCACATTAGGGAAGTTTCAGTCCACGATTGGCAGGCTGTCACTTTGGGGCCTGTAGTGAGGTTGCACATCCCGGCAGGAGTGATGATGGAGCTGAGCTGACTTTGTGGTCATTGAAAAGCAAAGAGAGAGAAAGACCTGGGGTCCCAATAACCCCTTCAAGGACATGCGTTCAGTGACCTAACTCCCTCCCACGTGGCCTCACCTGCTAAAGGTTCCACCAAGTCCCAGAGCTCTACAGTTTGGGAAACAAACCATCAACACACGGGCCTTTGGGATAAATTTAAGATCCAGACTATAGGAGAAGGCATCCAAGAGCAGGAAAAAGACGTCTTTGAAGTTTTGTGTGGTTCATTGTAAGATGGAAAGTAGGCAGGTTTGTTCTGGTTATTTTGGCTAGATGATAGATGATAGAAAATAGAGACAGATATCGATAAAAAGTAGATGGCTAGGTAGATTAGATAATGGAGATAGATCAATAAGTGATAGATAAGAGAGAAGGGTAAAATACATGTACCAGCTATATATTTATTGCATTTCTGACAAGTAGTAAAATCACTAGAAATAACCAACCTGTAATATTTTCTAACATGGCAGAAAATCAGTATGTAGTATCACATAATAGAGACATGCTATAGCTAGCTTTTAGATATTTTATTAAAAATATTATTTCCACCATGTGTCATTGTATATTATTGTCTTCCTGTTTTTCTATGTTATTTTAAAAGCTATGTAAAATTAGAATGAGCATTATTCAGAGGTACAATGAGAAGACTCTTTGCTCAGCATGCTTCTAGGGAATGAGAACAGGGGGTGTTAGCCACACTGTGTCCCTGAATTGGACCTCAGCACCCTGTGTGTATCTGCAGAGCTGCCCAAACATGAATGCTTTGATCCTTTTGTGGGAGTTCAGACAAAATACCCAAAATTTTGAGGATCATTGTGATGACTGGTGAAGATTCTGACATTTGGAAATAATGTCAGTTAAAAGGACTGGGGAAGTAGCTCAGTGATAAGAGTCCTTGCCTAGAATGTATGAGGCCTGGAGTTGGATCCCTAGCACCAGCAAATAAATAACAAATTAAAAAGTAAAAGGTAAAAATTTCCAGAACAAATTGGAATGCTTGGTGTAGGATGATTATTTCTAGTGATATTACTGCTTATATAAATGCAATCATAAGTAGACAACTGGTATATATTTTTATCCTCCTCTCTTATCTGTCTCCATTAGATATTTTCCACTGATTTTGATAAGAATTTTATCATAGTTTACAGTGTCTATTTAAAACACCATTAGTCTCTGTGAATCATGCTCTCCATGGTAATTCAGTAGTGGTTTATCCACAGATAAGTTTTTCTGGTAACTGTATACCAGAAAAATCCATAAACCAGTTCAGTCAGCAAGAAAGAGTGTCCTTCAATGCATAGAAGCTAAATTGGCATGTTAGCTTTTCATGACTGTAATCAAAATACCTGACAACAACTTAGAGGAGGCAAAGTGTATTTTGGCTCACATCTTCAGAGAGTTGATCCATTGTTGGCAGCCTGTGGCTCAGGGCCAGAGGTGAAGCAGAAATCATGGCAGAAGAATATTCTGGATGAAAGCTGCTCAGTTCATGGCAACCTAAAGGCAGAGAGGGAGGGAGGGGGAGATGGAAAAGAAAGGGAGCGAGGACAAGATCTAATCCCCAAGGGCACTCCCACCCCTGTGGCCTACTTCCTCCAAGGACCCCCACCTGTCTGTAGTCCATTCACATTATTAATCCATCAGATGCATTAACCAACCAATGAGGTTACATCTCTCATCTAATGGTTTCACCTCTGAAATCCCTGCATTGCCTGACACATGACCCCCGCATATCCAAACCAGAACAATTAGTATTTCCATAATATTTATTTACTTCTTGTTTATTATTTAAAAATGGGTGGATTTTTTTAATCTTAAAATTGCCTTTGCTAAACCTAATTGGAGAAGATACATTTTAAAGACTATTAGCCAACATCTATGACCATTATTAATGGGAAAATTGTTTTTTTTTTCCCTAAGGGTTTAATTTTAAAAAGTTTTTACTGAAAGACAGATTTTAATAGCCAAATTTTTTTAGGTTTTCTTTTTTCTCAGATTTTTTTCCTTAGAAAAATCATCCATATGGAGTATTTTTTGAATGGAACTATCCCCACCCCCCACCCACATTCCCATGTTGAAGTCTTAACCTGCAATGTGGCTGTGTTTGAATGTGGGCCACTGAACAGGTAATCAAGGTTAAATGAAATCGTGGGGATCAATCCAACTCAATCCAATAGGACTGTGGCCTTTTAGGAAGAGGAAGGGAGATTTCTCTCCCCTCCATGTGAGGACACAGAGAGAAAGTGGCTATCTGCAGATCCAAAAGAAAGCCCTTGTCAGGAGCCAGCCATGAAGACAACCTTATCTTGGACTTCTCACTCTAAGGACTGTGAGGAATGAAAGCCTAGTGTTGGAGGCCCAAGTCTCTGATAGTTTACCATGACAGCCTGAGCAGACCTATACAGACTGGTAAGACATCTGGACATTTCCAATGTTTTAAAGCTCTTTGGACCTGTGTTAACAATTCCTAAGAGTCAACACATAACTCCAAAATAAATATTTGCAGAAAATTGATTCCTTCAAACATTAATCCACCTCTATGCCAGGAAGTTATTCTTGAGGGAACATTTGCTGGTTTGTCTATCTAAAGTGTTTGCTAGTGCTTGTCATTGTCTCCGGTTAGCCCCAGTGTGAAGGCATTATTTCTAAGTGATTATATTTCATGGACTTCAGCCTCTATAACAGGGAGCTGTGGATTTTTTCTTTAAAGAGATCAAGTCTCACTTTGTTTCCCAGGCTGGCCTTGAACTCATGGGCTCAAGTGATCCTCCTACTTAGTCACCCTCCTAAGTCGCTAACATTATAGGTGTGCACCACCATGCCCAGCTACTCTTTTTGTGAATTTTCAGCAAAGATAACGCAGAATACAACTGTTAGCTTATAGAAGGAGCCAATGTAGTCACTAGGTCTCAGCCTCAAACCCATGAGCTCAAAGCTCAAGATATTGAAATAGTGATGTATATTCTGGCAAACAATGTAAAATACTTGATTATTTAAAGCTATAGTGCTAAGTGGTAGAAGGGAAACTATGAAGGCTATGAAACCCTTTGGAAAAATGTATAAGGGACAGTGCATCTACTGACTGAAAGATCTGTAGCCACACAAAATAAGTCCTGCAGGAAAAGGCTCCTGACGGATATCAATAATGGACATTTGGACAGATTGCATTAGTTCAAACTGACCATTCATCCAACTCAGCTGATCCCAGTCTGCTCTTGGACCAATTTCAGATCTACTTGGAGCTTTAACATGTGATAGATTCTACTGCTTTGCCCAAAATATTAAATAAAAGTTTTCTCTGAAACATATTTGGGTTTACCGAAATAGCTCTAAGTCCTATTTTCTGAAAGTAGACTTCATTAAGCCAGATTTAGAGTGGGAGATGATTACACAAGGAAAAGGAAAAATAAAAGGGAGAAAATTTATTGAATAGAGTCACTCTTTGGTATCCATCAGGGATTGGATCCAGGAGCCTGCCAGTATACCAAAATCAATTGATGCTCAAATCCCTAATGTAAAATGGTGTAATGTTTCCACATAACCTATGCATGTCCTCCTGAATGGCTTAAGTCATTTCTAAATAATGCTTAATACAATTTAAGTACTTCTTGTCTGCATTGTTTAAGGAAAAAAGACGAGAAACACATCTGTGCATGTTCAGCACAGACCCAATTTGGGTGGAATATTTTTGACTCACGATTGGTGGAATCCATGGATGTAGAACTGTGGTCACAGAGGGCCAACCGAACATAACTTAAAAGTCAAGTGCAGTCTGACATGGTTGACATTTCTCACATTTAATTTTCATGAAGACTTATGGTCAGACAGAGAATCAGCTAGGTGAATAAACTTCACTGAAGTCAACTGGTACTAACTTGGGTTGAATGAAGACACAATTAATTTCTCTTGAGAGTTTCTCAGGCAGTTACTTATATGTTTTATCCCAAACATAGAACAGCCACCCATTCCGTAGGGTGTGGAAGAATCACAATTTGAACAGATTTGGCATGACTTATTCTATATTTTCATCTTATTGTGAAACCCTCCTTCTCAAATTTAAGATGGCAAGTTTGGACTCAGTTCCGAGCCAAAACTTATTTTAGCATCTCTGTATGAAACATTAACATCAGTGGCAGATCCAGAAATCATGTGACCTGGAGCATAGTAAACACCAAATGATTTCAATTAGTTCTGCTGCTTATCCTGCCTCCACCAAAACTCTAGTGAAGAATGGAACACAAGCTCTAGGGCAGAGGGATGATCCAAAACAAAACCTCCCAGTCTGCAAAGAAGAAAGAAAAGAAGGCAAAGGCAGCTTTTAGGAGTGAATGGAAAGTTTCCATAAAGTGGAAACACATCCTGAACTGATCCTAGAAACTTGTGAACATTGTCATCAAGAGGATATATTTTGTGAATCTAAACTGAGGGGAGCCTGTGGAGAAAAATCAGATAATCAAGGTTATTATTCTAGAGATTCAAACCTAAACATAGTTACTTCTTTTTGCTAGACATTTGTAGCAAAAGGAAGTAATTTATCCAAACAAAAGTTAAAAGATAGGGTGAATGGATATACACAGGTACAATATGAACTGATAGAACTAGAGCAATTAATGTCTCCCTCTCCTGGGCATGACTTTGTGTTTGGAGCCTGGAGCTCCTCTATTCTAGTTGTTCATAAAACATACAAAAGGTTATTGTAGAGTGCAGTCACCCCACTGTGCTGCAGAACGTTAGAACTTATTCTGTGTTGATAAAAAAGTCTTTTAAATGTTTAATGGGATGGAAATATCTACCCTGATTTGATGATTACAACTATACACATGTGTTGAATCATCTCCCTATATCCCATTGATACGTATAATTAAAATAATAAAAATTAAAAACATGGGGAGTATCTTCTCAGGGGACCCAAGAGGTTTGAAAGAGGCTGGTAACCAACCCTGTGAGGTTCTCTTGTCAGTCCTAAAGCAGAAGCCAAACCATTTATGCAGCTCTGAATCTCTTCCTCTTCCTCACCCTCCTCTCCTGGGTAGGAGAAACAGCTAGAGATGAGGGAAGGGACCCAGGCAGGCTATCTCTGAGGCAGCAGGGTGGGGGGCTGAGGCTCTCTGCAGCCTGAGGCACCCAACACAGGATGAGATAAAAGCAGATAGGAACCTGACACAGGTCAACTAGTACAGCTCCCCATAGGGTGCAGAGAACCAGTGCCCCCACCTTCAGAACACAGTCTGCCCAGGGCACATTATAGCCCCAGAGCAAAGAGGGGAGGTCTGTGTGAAGCTGCCCCTGTGGGAGCTGAGCCCCTAAGTGCCAGGGGAGGAGCTGTGCAGTCACCACAGACACCCTGTGGGGTGACAAGGAGTCAGAATGGAACACCCCCTGACTAAAGATGAACGTGCAGCGGAAGAAGGGGTGGTCAGGACAAACCCTTGAGCAGTTATTTTCAAGATTGAAAGAAAGCATGACTTCCACTTTTATATTAGTTTTTCTGTATTTTAATTTTCTTTCTTTTTTATTTTTTGACACAAACCATCATATAACATATATATTTATGGGGTCTGGTGTGATGATGTGATACGTGTATACGACACATATTGATTGACTCAGGGTCATTAGCATGTCCATCTCCTTAAACATCTATCATTTTATTTTAAGTTTTCACCAACTCAATAGATCATATTTTTTTCTTTGTTATTCTCTGATCAAAATCAGACAATAGAAGGAGATAAGCAGAATGAGTCTTACCAAGGCTCACTTACCTCTCACGGATGGAGACAGATGAAAAGTAAGACATTTATCTCCATATAATAAAATACCAGGCTAACATATTAGCAATGGAGACTTTATGTTTAATACTTAAAATAGGCACATTTAATGCCTACTCCCAAGGGAGTCAAGAGACCTTCTTGGGGACTGATTTCCTGGGGGTCATTGTCAGTCACCTTGAATCAGCTCTCTGGCCTTCAGCTGAGGTGCAGTTACACATGACAAGGGACAGGGACAGAAACAGAATGTCTCACACTCATTTCAATTTGCTTTTCAGAAACATATCTACTTTCCTTTTCTCTCCAATTCAATATTTAACTTTTCATGTGTAGCAGCATGCATCTCAAATTTATTGTCAAATGCCTATTATCATTTTGGCTTAGCAATATTATGGACTTTTGTAAATGCTAAGGAAATCACTTTTATCTTTTTACCAAAACATCTAAAACAGCTTTGAAACATAATTTGATGGGGGTTAACCATTTATTTTAACAGATTTCAAATATATTTGGCTAGATTTTGTTTAAACTAATGTTTCCTTTAAATGCAAAATTGATATTTTTTTAAAAAAGTAATTGGTTCTTTTTTTTTAGTAGAACATGACAATAGAATCCATTTTGATATAATTATATAAGCATGGACTGTGTCTTATTCTAATTAGGACCCTCTTCTTGTAGATGAACATGATGGTGGGATTCATTGGGGTATTTTCATACATGTACATAGGAAAGTTAGGTCAGATTCATTCCACTGCCTTTCCTTTTCCTATCCCCTTCCCCAAAATTGATATTTTTGATAAATGATGGGTGCTTTTTTTGTAAAAATAACTTTTCCTGTAATAATAAACCTATTTCTCTTATAAATATATTATAAAACTCTATTAGTCCATTTAACTTTATTATAATGAAATACCTGAGGTAGACTAACTTCACTAAGAAAAGAGGTTTATTTAGTTCCTAGTGTTGGAAGTTCAAGGGCATGGCACTGGCTTAGCTTTGATGAGGGCCTGCATGGCTGCATCACATCATAGTGGATAGCAGTGATGACCTTGTGTACAGGAGGGAGAGATCACATCTCAAGACAGGAATCCAGAGAGACTGAGGTGTTCTCAGTAACCTACAGGTGCCCCTTGGGCTCCCTTCTTAAAAAGTTCCACACCGTGCTAAGAACCAAGTCCAACACGTGGACATTTGGAAGACCAACTTAAGGTATATCCAAACTGTAGCAAGACATATCTAACAATTCTAATTTGAGAAGAAAATTGTGAATGAGGTAGGTTTTTTTGTTTGTTTGTTTGTTGTTCTTGTTGTATTGTTTCTTGCTATCAAAATGGACAGTTATCCTCTTAAAAAGAAAAACCCAACTAAAAAATGATCAAAACTAACTTTGGAGAGAAGTATTATTGATTTAGAATTGAGTTGATAAATATATCCTGATTGGGAAGCTATTGATGTTTTCTAGCAAATGTCGTTTGAGCCAATTCAGTGTGATTTAACAAAGATCAGGTCA
Source organism: Ictidomys tridecemlineatus (assembly GCF_052094955.1). Classification (NCBI taxonomy): domain Eukaryota; kingdom Metazoa; phylum Chordata; class Mammalia; order Rodentia; family Sciuridae; genus Ictidomys; species Ictidomys tridecemlineatus. The sequence goes on along the minus strand of NC_135489.1, from coordinate 79,562,133 downwards.
TATCTGAATTTATTCCTGCAAAATGGAGTATCTGTTCAAGGTGACTCATGTTCTTTTAGCCAGTTTTTCTTTTTCTCTTGTGATTATGAACTTATTTTTAATTAGTGATTCCAGACACAGAATACGTGATTCAACCAGAACTTAATGGTTAATGAAGATATTAATACATTTCCCTATTTGCATATTCTAAGCTCATATCACGGGCAAAACAAATGATCTCAAATTCAAAGAGGCGTCATGAAACCATTGGCCGACCTCATGCAAGAGTGACATATAGTTGTTCTTAAAGTCTGTCTCTGGAGACATGTTGGCTGTCACTTGGGTGTGTACGTGTGCAAGAAGCTGTCTCTCTTAGTATAACAGATGTGCCTGTGCTAGGCGGGATGGGCGAGTATAAGAACCAAAAGGTAAATCTCAGATACATTCTGCAGACCCTGTGTAGGCCCTTGTACCCGTTAAGTCTGGCATGTTGACTATTTGCCTCTGGTATTTCTGTTTTTTAGTCCAAAGCATTTTACTTTCCTTTCTGTGATTACTCATCTTTCTTTCTGTCATCAATATTTACAGTCTTGGAGCTTCAACTTCAATTTCATGGTCTATTTGATTTCCCCTAAAATGTCATTAGCATACTTCTAGGTCTTTCAAAGTGCAGCCCTTTTTAAGTCGGAATAAGTGAATACCTATTCAAACACACAATACGAGTTGATTAAGGAGAATCTAAGAAATATAAAATTAAGCAAATGATCACATTCAAAAATGGGTAAGAGATTTAAAGTCCTAAATCAGGAAACTCTAAAATTCAAATGTTCAGCGAATAAAAGCTTCATAGGAGTATGATTTGAACTACCAGTTGTTTCACTTTAAATAAGCACGCCACTTTCAGAGGGAAGATGTTCAGAAGCTCAGCTGTTGCATAATCAGCACGGAGAGGCAGGTAAGCCTGTGAAAAACACACCCAGCTGGGAAATAACCTAATCCATTCTCGGTGAGGAATACTGAAAGACGTGACCAATCACGGGACTAATACACTGTCTCAGAGTGAGCACAGATTCTGAATTCTGAAGACCTTGACCTCAGAGCCAGCCTCACAGAGCAGTATGTAAAACAAGACTTCCTAGTTAGTTCTGTAAAACTATGGTGTCAATCCAGTTCTGCTGTTTTCTCAAAGTAGGATGATGCATAACAACTACAACTTTAATCCCATACAATTGGAGCTGAATACCCACCACAGCTCTGAACCCACTTGCTGGCTACCTGCATGCTTTCAGGGACTGGTTTTCCTCAACAATAATAAAAAATCAATTTTATATTTATGAATTGGCATGATCCTTTGGGTCTTGATTTCTTTTTTCCACCAACAATTTGGTGATGAGGATGGGGACTCTTGAGTGAGTTCTTCTACTGGGTCAGTCTGTCACAGAATTCATGGCCATTTTTTTAGTACTTTTTATTGTTAAATTATTAGTAATGTAAAAATATGACCACCTACGATCAGATAAGAGATCCTGAATAATTGCATAAAAGATTTCCTTCATCTCCTTTGGCTTAGTCGTGTCAGATTCCCCAGGAAAATCCCAAGCCTTCACCACAAACTTTGACTTACTATTGAGCAAAAAATGTGTGATATGAGTTCTGAGGTCCCACTTGTCGAGCACACAGGAAGTCCAGAACACTGCAGCAGACCTCTTTCACCTGAATGACCTCTCTTTGGAAAGCACAAAACATCAGCCTTACTAGAATATCCTGATGTTGGCTGTCCTGACTCTCCTCTGTGATTTCCTCTAACTTAAGTAGGAAAACCATAGTTAAGAATCAAGAAAAGATTAAAAGGAAATCAGTAGTCATTGGGAAGATGGGTAAGAGATTATGTCTTAAAAAAAAGGAAGAAGGCGCCTTTGGTTTGAAGAGTGGTTGCCCTAGAAACCTGGAAGAAAGGAGATAAAAAGAAAGTGAAGCTGTCATAGGAGAAGAGATATTTCTGGAAGAGTCCTTAGGAGTTTTCAAGGAAAGGAGAGCTTGACTCAGGATCAAGGGGACCCTTGACATACCTGATGGAGAAGAATTTCAGCATGTGCAATAGAGGCAGAGATTTTTTTTTTTTTAGGACAGCAAGGAATACACATTCAAGGGAGAATGTGGGTCAGCCCGCAAGTGGGAGACATGTTTTGGGGACTCCCGGCTCTTCTTTTAAAGAAAATTTGGTGAGGTCTGGGTAAGGGAAGGTGTGTAAGAATGCCATCAGTCTGGTGATAGGGTGTTTGATGGTTTGGACATTCTCAGAATTCTTCATCTGATGTGGTTTTCATGATCTGATAAATAGGTAATGCTGAACAGTCCCCTAAATTATAGGTTTCTTAAAATATCCTCTCTTTACATAGTGTATTGTGTGGTGGGTTAGTTGACAATACACAAGGTTGATTCATAGATTTCACAGAAATTTGGGAGTGCCAAGCCCCTGAGAGAGAGATGAGCTTAGAGAGTGACCAACTGAGAAAAGTATATGAAACTTTAAAATTATATTTTCTATTCCTTCCTTTCTGTCTCCTTTCTGCCTATTTTCTTTTTATTCTTCTATCTGACCTCAAAACTACTGTGGCAAAACAGGAGCTGAAACTATAGAGCCAAGAAACAAATAACTATTTTTCCTCTCAACATAGAGAAAACCAGCCCTACCCCTTGGAACTCCATTAACTCAAATGTCAAGTCCATATGGTCTTGCCCCCTGTGGATATTACCCACCTTAAGAGTTATTTTTCTGTTGCTCTTGGAAGATTCAGAAAAATTTACAGAGATTCTCTGCAGCAGTGTTTCAGTAAACAGCCGTGTGTGTGTGATCTACACTGGCTGCTGTGAATTTCTGCCCTGGTGGATTCACTCAACTCACAGATCAACATGACTGGGCCCAGATGATGACCCCACCCACCCCAATCAGGGAGTGCATGGCCTCGGGAAGCCAGCTGCCCTCCTCTCCCAAGATCCAAGTTGTACCATGGGGACCCAACACAGGGCTCACTGATGAAGTCCTTGAACTCACTTTGCCTGTGGCAATGCCACCATAATGCACTCAAGGTCCAGGTGGGATTTCCTTGGCAATTCACTGAAGCATTTCTAAATTGATGGAGATCAACCAAAGGGAAGATCAGAATATGGCATTGGTCCTCTACTCTTTGTAGAAGTCCTTTTTTTTTAAGTTTCTTACTTTTTTGGCGGAGGGTTGGGGCAAGAATTTTCATGCTGGGAATATTCAGGTTAAAAAAATACACACACACACATACATATATATATATATATATATGTATGTATGTGTGTGTGTGTGTGTGTGTGTGTGTATATGTGTAATTTTTTTTTGGCTGGCCAGGGCAGACAGTTTCTTGTGTCTTGATAACAGCAATCCTGTTATGAGGGAAAGACAAAAATAGAAAAACAAAAGGAAAACAAAACTTGAGATTGCAGTGCTAGCTGTCCAGTTAGGATCATTCCCAGAAGAGACACACTTCAGTGGGCCCCAAAAGCAGATAAGAGAGAATGTTCTGGTGGAAATCCACTGTTGTAAAAAAACAGAATATTGGAGAAAAGAACGCTGGAAGAGATGAAGGAAAAATGTATAAGATGCAACCTGACCCCAAGCTTTATTTTCTCTTCCAGGAGCTTTGTCTCCCAAGGTATCAGGCAGGAAATAATTGACAAACGGTGCAAACTAGTGGCCAGCATTGACCTGATTGGTGGTGGTAGTGGTGGTGGTGGGGGCAGCTGTGAGTCTGTTTCTTTTCTCATCTTAATCTTTCCCTTCTCTTTCTTTATGCATCGTGGAGCCAGATATTATGTGATTTAAAAAATCTTTTTCTGAAAACAATATGGGACAGGTAAACCAATATACTTTTTCTCTAGTTTAAATATAAGGAATAGAATCTGTAGTTAAAAAAAAAAAAAACAAAACAACCAACCAAAAAACCACTAGGGAAATAGAGTATGATAAAGAAAGGGATGTTTACCTTGTTGTTCTTCTATATTACATGTGAGAAAGGGAGGAAAATTTAATAAGGTAACATGACTGAAGATACACACAAGATCTAATAGAAGGAAATATGTTTGTGATTCCTCTAGCCCCCAGAGGTACTGACTTTGCTACTATTTTAATTGGCATACCCGTGTCAGCTTTTTCTACTTTAGCAATATGTTCACTTTTCTTCTCTGTACCTTTAAGTGAAGAACCAAAGCTCCCTTTTGCATTCACCTATGAAGACTTGCAATATTCATGGCAAGGGGTTTAGAGATCCTGCAGGATTTAGAGATCCACCTACTACATGTTCTTGGCATTCACAAGAGAATGTAAAGTAATTTTCCTCACGGTGGGACTTCACACTGATTCAATATGTGGATGATTTATTGATAGCTGGCGAAACTTTATATGCTTATAAAGATGTCATTGTAACTTTACTAAAATGCTTAGCTTCCCAAGGACATAAAGCATCACCAGGAAAATTGCAGTAGAGTCAAACTGAAGTCAAGTACTGAGGACATGAGTGATTGATTGGCTGGTGAAACATAGTTCCACCCCAAAGTCTGTCTCTATATTTTACAAATGAAGCCAACTGTCACCAAAAAACAAGTTTGCCAGTTTGGGCTGTGGGTTCATAATTGCATGGGTCTGTGATGTTGGATGCCATCACTCTGGGGTTGTGAGGCAGTTTACAAGCCATGGCAGATCTTCTGAATGAAAAACTCAACTCTGAGCCCAGTACAGAGAATGTCCTGGTACCCCATGCTGCCGCCATCCTACAAATCCATCAGACATAAAACTTACCAGTGCCCCACCAGAGTAGCTATGACCCAGTCTTGTCCTCTAACCCTCATGGATTCTAGGCAGGTGGCACCTTGGGGTCTAGCCACTCTGTTGCCAGATGCTGACCAGAGAGGTGGCCTGGACTGGCTCAGGGTTTTGGAAGGTACTTACCTTAGTCTGATTCATATGACGCTGACAGAACATTTACTGGTGTGGTTTGCACAAGAGATATGGGGAAATACAGATACATTTATGCTGTCAATATTTTGTACAGGGGACCTTCTCTCAGAATATTTTATAAGTGAATGTAAATATATTTTTTTTTCTATTTCACATAGTAGCTAAAAGCTACTATGTGAAATAGAAAAAATAGTAATAAAAGTCTTTGAAACTGTTACTGTTACGAAGTTCCAGGTCAGAAGGCTGACTCCTGGTCCAGCCACTCACTTCAAAAAACAAGAAAAGACTGGGTGTGGTAGTGCATGCCTATAATCCCAGTGGCTCAGGAGGCTGAGACAGGAGGATGGTGAGTTGAAAGCAGCTTCAGCAAAAACAAGGCACTAAGCAACTCGGTGAGATCCTGTCTGTAAATAAAAATACAAAATAGGCCTGGGGCTGGGGCTCAATGACCGAGCATCCCTGAGTTCAATCCCTGGTACAAAAAAAAAACCAAAACAAACAAACAAACAAACAAAAACAACCCAAGAAAAGATCATGGTGAAAAGCAAGAAAAGAACTTCAGGCACCATGACCCTATTGGGAAGGCCAAGGCAGACCCAGCATCTCAGGCCTGTCTTCAGATGCTAACAGAAGCTTTGGGTTTCAATAGAGGAAGGACAGGCAGAGGCCAGAGGTCTGCCTCACTGAGCAGCCTTGGTTGGACTGAGGTCTGTTGACCACTGTCAGTGCTGGTTCAAATCTTGCCTGAGTCTTCAAGAGGGACAGGATAGGTTAGGTCAACGATGGGCTAATAGACCTTGTGTCACTCATTTGTAGATGAACACCTCTTAGATGATTGCGTGCGTCTGTGCAGAGTGGAGCAGGGATGTGACCCACAGTTTAAGGTAATAAAGGAGACAGTTATAAAATGAAGTCAGAGATGGTGAGCTTTATCCTGCTTGAAGTTCCCCAAGGGCATCTGCAGGCCCAAGAGCCACTGCTTCCAGCATGGGTGTCCTGAGTCCCTGTTATAGCTTTTTCCCCCAAACCTTGCCTTGTCCACTCCTTGATAGGGGAGCAGCCATCTGAGTCTATGGGTTTCTTAGCCACATGGTGAACCAGTACGGAATGGGGACAACCAGGGTCTCTAAACAATGGCTCAAGTATATAAGTGAAAACAGCCAGATGCTTAAGTCTAGAAGTGAATTGTAAAGCAGAATATAAGAGGGGCCAAAGTCAGACAATGTTCCATTTAATAAAGTATATACAAGTGGGAGCCCTTTTGCTCAATGTCTCCATGAGTTTGGCTTTTCTTTTACCTCCAAAATAGCACATTTGTCTCTGGTTAAATTTCCCTGCTGTGTGTTCAAGACCAAGCCGTTAGCCCTGTGTTGGCTCAAAATTAACCTTTTTTCTTTTTACTGGTAAGGCCAGTCAGGATCCCTCAGGAGTTATTTTTAGGAACATGGTAGTATAAAGATTCATTGCCATTTCTATCTGTCCTATAGGCAATGGCTATTCTTTCAAAATTGGATTATTCTGTTAGAAGTAGTACTTATGCAAAATGTTAACAAGCAACAGTTAAAAGTAACAGTGACCATTCCAGTTTGTCTTAGGAATAAATGTCATAAAGCCTTAAAAATAAAGTGGTGGTGGTCTCTTAAGTAGGATGTACTTGCTTAAAGATGCATCGCCTTAGTGACCAACGTCCACTCTTTTTAATTGTCTGTTGGACATGGTTCCAAGTGCAGTGTTCAGGCCCAAACAATTATCTTTGCTCAAAGATGATGGTCATGATACAATTAGGGATACACAAGTATAAGGCTGGAGAAGGCTGTTGTGACTATGAACAATGTCTGTTTGGAGGATACAGCTTGGAAAATGTTCTCTTCAGGTTTGCATTTTAGAGCAGTCTAGTTGGGGAACATAAATACATTGAACACACAAACAAGTCAGTAATAATGAACATCACAGACACACAGAAGACATATATATATATATATATATATATATATATTAATTTAGTCTCTACTTTTGAGCAAAATTTACAAACCATAGCTCAGTAGGATGACTTTATGTGTCTGTCTTCAATAGGTCTACATAGGTAATATGATTGATGGAGATAAAACTCTGAACAAGTTTAGGAAGTAATGTGACTGACCTGGTGATGTACAGGTATATCTCATATACACAATAATAAAACACTTCATCAAAGCAAATAGATGTAAACCAGGGTGTAAGTGTCAGAGAGTCTTTTTAATCTGGATGGTATTGAAGACATATGACAGAAATGTCGAATTTCATTGACCACTGCTCATATTTAGGTCCAGCTACAAGGCGTATTGTGTAAAAGAGAAAACTAACTGCTTACCTTCATGTATTAACCTGTACACCTTTAACCTGACACATTTTTGTATAATATTCAGATAAAGTTCAGACATATGGCATAGTTAGCCCTTAGATGCATACACATCTCTAATCATAGCTATCTAGGGTACCACATACATAGTAAGTGGCCCCAAATAATAGTTGTTTATAAAGTGGTCATTTATAAAATAAAATGACACTTAAATAAACCCTGACTCTGCTATGACTCTATTCCCTAAATAACAAAAGCCTCACAAAGACAGCAAACACAGAGATTCTTTTGATAGAGCACAAAACCTTTGTTCTTCCAGCCAGTTCTTGGTAAATGTGACTAAGAGCAGAAAACCTGCTGTCTCAAACGTGGAGGATTCCATTTTGATTTGACATCAGTGTATTAAACTTTGACCTCAGAAAAGCGCTTCAAATAACTTTTTCAGTTACAGCCAACTTAATCATACATGAATTTCCTAATGTGGTCCTTCACAAATCTTCTGGGCCTGGTTTAGACATTTTACAACTTGTTCATATGCTTAGTTTTTGTTCAAGCTTTCTTGTTCATTTGTGACCTTAGGACAAAAAAAATATCTTATTTTGCCAATCAAAATCTTTTCTTTTTAATCCCAAAACTTCCCCCCAAATATGTCCTCACACTCATAACATTTTTATATGTCTTTTTCCTACTTATTGATTCTTTTTTGGCCTCATTTTATCTTTAGTTTACAATTAGAAATAATCCTTATGAAACTTTTAAATTTAGGCAAATTGCTTCTTTTTTAATAAGACAAAATAGTTCCTGCTTTTTATACTTTTTTTTTTAAATCAGAACACAGCCTCAAGTTTTAGTACGTTTTTCAATGTCAATTAGAATTAACTCTTAGTGGTCCTCTTTGTAGAGAAGGCTCAGGAAGAAAACAATTTCAAAATGTTTTCTAAATCTGAAAAACTTACAAAAAACCCACATTTAATAGACCCCAATATAGTGTATTTTTGTAAATGTTAAGATGCTTATTTGTAAGTTTTATATAAACCTCGGATTAAGCCGTTTTCTATGGCAATAGACTGGTTTTCAAAGGCTTTCTTTCATTCCTCTCCCTTTTTCTTCAGCCCTGTGTGAGTTGGAGAGTTAACCCTTTCCTAACCCTCTTGTTTTTCCAGACTGGGTAAGACTTAACACTTGAATAACCAGTTTCTGAGTAAAGACAGCAGAACAGACTGAGGGCCAAAAGCCTCCATTTACACAAAACCAAACAGAACAAAAATATATGAATTTAAGCACGCAGACCCTCCCTCCTCATTGAATTCAACAGAATAACCACGAGCTCAAAAAAGGAGTTGTTCTTGCAAAAAAAGAAGAAAAAGAAAGAAAGCAAGAAAAAAAGAAATGACTGCAGTCTCTTTCTTTCTTTCTTTCTTTCTTTCTTTCTTTCTTTCTTTCTTTCTTTCTTTTTTAAAGGAATTTGTGGGTGGGAGATTCACCCAGAGGCACTGAATCTGGACCAGGATTATTAGACTCAGAACCAGCTGCCATACAAGATGGGGTTTTCTCCAAACCCTTCTCCTTCTCTTAACTCCTTTCTCATTTTAGTGGAAGTGCCTCTTTTGTTAGACCTTTATGATCAGGTGTTCATAGAACCTCTGCCTTAAAAGGGACCAGGTTAGGATGACCAAGAGGAGACAAAAAAAGAAAAAAAAAGCAAATTTACCTAGTGGAGGAGCATCAGGAGAGAGAGAGACTCAGTGCTGTGAGCAAATGTGACAAGTGTTCTGAAACAAAGAATTTCCCAGTTATCCAAATATCACAGACCAAGAGCCAGACAAGAAAGGGAGTACAGTAACTTTGAATCCAAGTGCACTTTCAGATACAAAGGCCAGCCGTA